>NC_088415.1:12144225-12229225 GCF_034236695.1 Oncorhynchus nerka
TTTTCACCTTTCTCTCTTCCTCTCACTCTCAACAGCAGCACTGCTAGTTACAAATGAGACAATTCAGACGCCATCTTGAACCTTTTAATGTGTTTTCTACTTGATGAAGCAAGTAACACCAAACTTGTTCCTCTTTGTTCCTCCCTCATAACATCAATATGGAGGCAGCGTCCACACTAGGATGGTTCATCTGTTTCAGTGATGGATTTGTTGAAAGAGGGAAAGGTAAGGAGAGGGGAGGAGAGGGGGAGGAAAAGGGAGGAGACGGGGAGGGTTGGTGATGATGTTTGTGTGACAGATTGCTCTGATAGCATTTTGCATATAAACATCAGAGCAAGGCAGCGGGTTGGAGGAGGTGACTGCCAGAGCATGAGGCGTGTGTGTGTGTGCGAGTGTGTGTGTGTGTGTGTGCGTGTGCGTGTGTGTGTGTGTGTGTGTGCGTGTGATTAAAACAATATAGGGGTGGGTTGTCTAATAGAGTTCCCTCTGTCAGCTCAACCCCCTGTGACAAGCATACATTACCACACTGATAATTACTGTCATACCTGTCCCCAGATTCGCTGATCTGCCACCTCCTTGGGACCCTGGATTCAGAACCATGCGGCGGCCACCCCTCTCTCCCCTCCTTGGGACCCTGGATTCAGAACCATGCGGCGGCCACCCCTCTCTCCCCTCCTTGGGACCCTGGATTCAGAACCATGCGGCGGCCACCCCTCTCCCCTCCTTGGGACCCTGGATTCAGAACCATGCGGCGGCCACCCCTCTCTCCCCCATGCAGAGGGATATCTTTACATTGAAGAGGGATATCTTTACATTGAAGAGGGATATCTTTACATTGAAGAGGGATATCTTTACATTGAAGAGGGATATATTTACATTGAAGAGGGATATATTTACATTGAAGAGGATATATTTACATTGAAGAGGATATCTTTACATTGAAGAGGATATATTTACATTGAAGAGGATATCTTTACATTGAAGAGGGATATCTTTACATTGAAGAGGGATATCTTTACATTGAACAGGGATATCTTTACATTGAACAGGGATATATTTACATTGAAGAGGGATATCTTTACAATGAAGAGGGATATCTTTACATTGAAGAGGGATATATTTACATTGAAGAGGGATATATTTACATTGAAGAGGGATATATTTACATTGAAGAGGGATATCTTTACATTGAAGAGGGATATCTTTACATTGAAGAGGGATATCTTTACATTGAACAGGGATATATTTACATTGAAGAGGGATATCTTTACAATGAAGAGGGATATCTTTACATTGAAGAGGGATATATTTACATTGAAGAGGGATATATTTACATTGAAGAGGGATATATTTACATTGAAGAGGGATATCTTTACATTGAAGAGGGATATCTTTACATTGAAGAGGGATATCTTTACATTGAACAGGGATATCTTTACATTGAAGAGGGATATCTTTACATTGAAGAGGGATATCTTTACATTGAAGAGGGATATCTTTACATTGAAGAGGGATATCTTTACATTGAAGAGGGATATCTTTACATTGAAGAGGGATATCTTTACATTGAACAGGGATATCTTTACATTGAAGAGGATATCTTTACATTGAAGAGGATATCTTTACATTGAAGAGGGATATCTTTACATTGAAGAGGGATATCTTTACATTGAAGAGGGATATCTTTACATTGAAGAGGGATATCTTTACATTGAACAGGGATATCTTTACATTGAAGAGGGATATCTTTACATTGAAGAGGGATATCTTTACATTGAAGAGGGATATCTTTACATTGAAGAGGGATATCTCTTGGCGCCGGAGGGGATGTCTGCCATTTTACAGGCTCCTAACCAATTGTGTTTTTTCGCGTTGTTTGTATCTTATTTTGTGCATAATGTTGATGCTACCGTCTCTTATGACCGAAAAGAGCTTCTGGTTATCAGAACAGCGATTACACACCTCAAATTGAACAAAGATTTTTTACTTTATTAATGAGTCTGATGCGAATTATGTAATGTTTCTCCCAGACACGGCTCAAATCCCTGTCATTCACATGAAGAAAATAAGGAAAAACAGGGAGAAGAGATCAGGGTGCCTTGTGAGAATCTGTTGGCAAGTGGGTAACCAGCCTCTACTATTACTGGAGAATAGCTGGATGAACTCTGTTGGAGACTATCCTACTAACGGGACATTAAAACGATAAAATCTTATATTTCACCGAGTCGTGGCTGAAAGACGACACAGATAATATATAGTTTGTTGGGTTTTCCGTGGCTTCTCTGTGCATCGGCAGGACAGAACAGCTACACCCGGTAAGAAGAGGGGTGGGGGTGTGTGTCTATTTGTCAATACCAGCTGGTGCGCGATGTCTAATATTAAGGTATCTCCAGGTATTGCTCGCCTAAGGTAGAGTACCTCATGATAACCTGTAGACCACACTATCTACCAAGAATGTTTTCACCTATATTTTTTCTAGCCGTCTATTTACCACCACAAACCGATTCTGGCACTAAGACCGCACTCAACGAGCTGTATAAGACCACTCAACGAGCTGTATAAGGCCACTCAACGAGCTGTATAAGACCGCACTCAACGAGCTGTATAAGACCACTCAACGAGCTGTATAAGACCGCACTCAACGAGCTGTATAAGACCGCACTCAACGAGCTGTATAAGACCGCACTCAACGAGCTGTATAAGACCACTCAACGAGCTGTATAAGACCGCACTCAACGAGCTGTATAAGACCGCACTCAACGAGCTGTATAAGACCGCACTCAACGAGCTGTATAAGACCACTCAACGAGCTGTATAAGACCGCACTCAACGAGCTGTATAAGACCACTCAACGAGCTGTATAAGACCGCACTCAACGAGCTGTATAAGACCGCACTCAACGAGCTGTATAAGACCACACTCAACGAGCTGTATAAGACCACTCAACGAGCTGTATAAGGCCACTCAACGAGCTGTATAAGACCGCACTCAACGAGCTGTATAAGGCCGCACTCAACGAGCTGTATAAGACCACTCAACGAGCTGTATAAGACCGCACTCAACGAGCTGTATAAGACCGCACTCAACGAGCTGTATAAGACCGCACTCAACGAGCTGTATAAGGCCACTCAACGAGCTGTATAAGGCCACTCAACGAGCTGTGTGAGGCCACTCAATGAGCTATATAAGGCCACTCAATCAGCTGTATAAGGCCACTCAACGAGCTGTAGAAGGCCACTCAACGAGCCGTATAAGGCCACTCAACGAGCTATATAAGGTCACTCAATCAGCTGTATAAGGCCACTCAACGAGCTGTAGAAGGCCACTCAGCGAGCTGTATAAGGCCACTCAACAAGCTGTAGAAGGCCACTCAACGAGCTGTATAAGGCCACTCAACCAGCTGTAGAAGGCCACTCAATGAGCTAGATAAGGCCACTCAACGAGCTGTATAAGGCCACTCAACGAGCTGTATAAGGCCACTCAACGAGCTATATAAGGTCATAAGCAAACAAGACAATGCTCATCCAGAAGCAGCGCTCCTAGTGGCCGGGGACTTTAATGCAGGAAACTCAAATCTGAGTTTTACATCATTTCTACTGGCATGTCACATCTGCAACCAGAGGAAAACAACTCTAGACCACCTTTACTCCACACACAGAGACGCGTACACAGCTCTCCCTTGTTCTCAATTTGGCACATCTGACCATAATTCTATCCGGCTGATTCCTGGTTACAAGCAAAAACTTGCTCAATACGGAAGTGGTCGGATGATGTGGATGCTATGCTAACAGGACTGTTTTGCTAACACAGACTGGAACATGTTCCAGGATTCATCAAATGGCACTGAGGACCTTACCACCTCAGTCACCGGCTTCATCAATATGTGCATCAACGACGTCGTCCCTACAGTTACCATAAAATCAAGTTTTAATGACTCCAACGTAAGTGTATGTAAACTAGTTTTAAAGACTCCAACCTAAGTGTATGTAGACTAGTTTTAATGACTCCAACCTAAGTGTATGTAAACTAGTTTTAATGACTCCAACCTAAGTGTATGTAGACTAGTTTTAAAGACTCCAACCTAAGTGTATGTAGACTAGTTTTAATGACTCCAACCTAAGTGTATGTAGACTAGTTTTAATGACTCCAACCTAAGTGTATGTAGACTAGTTTTAATGACTCCAACCTAAGTGTATGTAAACTTCCCACTTCAACTGTGTGTATACGTATGAATGTTTATGTATGTATATATGTATGTATGTATGTATGTATTATATATTTTATGTGTATGTATGTATATATATGTATGTATGTATTATATATTTTATGTGTATGTATGTATATATTTATCCCAGAAATATATGGGGGATTGTAAATGATGCAGACAATTACATTGATGTAAGCAACAATCTTTCTGCAATATTAAAGCTGATCCACCCCTTAAATAAAAGGTTGTGTTTGTGTCCATGCTGGGAAATATACCGGAGTGTTTGGAGTTTGGGCACAATGTCATTTTTAGATAAGCACACAAGCGGCTTAGATAAGCACACATGGACATCTAGGTACATTTGATGATGATTTTTCAAGGGTGTGTATTAGAGGAGAAGGCAGTGATGGGAGTAATTGGCCTTCTGTAGTAATGTTAGACAGACCTTTTGGCTAGTTCATCTCCCACAACCCCTTTCAATCACACCCTAAACTAGTGCATCAGAAGTCTGCCTCCTTTCTTCCTAAAAAACACAAAGGAGCGAACAAGACAAAAATGATCATGAACTGAATTTGGCATCCCAAATCCACCCCTGGAATAACCCTGTGTAACTTGCAATTTAGCCATGCAATTGATGCTCTGACAATGAGAGCCTGAGATCCTAGATGAGGCATGAGGTGAAGGGTGCTCTGGTTTTGCGGATGCTGCCTGTCAGGGGGAGTGAAGCCAGACGTGAGAAGAGATGTTTGATGATGGGGAGGTTATGTACAGTGTCTTGTCTCCTTCCTGCTGGTGTGTCTCACCAGTCTGACATCACAGCTGCCTCTGATGGGCTGCAGAATGAGTCTTAAAAGCTTCAGATCGTCCTTCTCTGCAGACATGTTTTTTTTTAAAGCTGACGGTTTTAAAGAGAACAGGAAGCATTGAACCCTTTCCTCCCTAATTTATATAGTTATTCAGACTGGCATGCATTCATCTCTCCCTCCCTCCCTCTCTCTCCCTCTCTCCCTCCCTCCCTCCCTCCCTCTCATTTACTCTCTCCATCTCTCTCACACTCCCCTTCCCTCTCTCTCGCTCTTACATTCTCACACACAAACATACAGTCATGGCCAAAAGTTTTGAGAATGACACAAATAGTAATTTTCACAAAGTCTGCTGCCTCAGTTTGTCTGATGGCAATTTGCATATACTCCAGAATGTTATGAAGAGTGATCAGATGAATTGCAATGAATTGCTAAGTCCCTCTTTGTCCCTCTCAGCTGCTGGATTGGGGCACGACCAGTACAGAGCTTGCTCAGGAATGGCAGCAGGGAGGTGTGAGTGCATTTGCACACACAGTGAGGTAAATACTTTTGGAGGATGGCCTGGTGTCAAGAAGGGCAGCAAAGAAGCCACTTCTCTCCAGGAAAAACATCAGGAACAGAATGATATTCTGCAAAAGGTACTGGGATTGGACTGCTGAGGACTGGGGTAAAGTCATTTTCTCTGATGAATCCCCTTTCCGATTGTTTGGGGCATCTGGAAAAAAGCTTGTCTGAAGAAGACAAGGTGAGCGCTACCATCAGTCCTGTGTCATGCCAACAGTAAAGCATCCTGAGACCATTCATGTGTGGGGTTGCTTCTCAGCCAAGGGAGGAGTGGGCTCACTCACAATTTTGCCTAAATTGGCTGTGTTCACAGCCATGAATAAAGAATGGTACCAACACATCCTCCGAGAGCAACTTCTCCCAACCATCCAGGAACAGTTTGGCGATGAACAATGCCTTTTCCAGCATGATGGAGCACCTTGCCATAAGGCAAAAGTGATAACTAAGTGGCTCGGGGAACAAAACATTGATATTTTGGGTCCATGGTCAGGAAGCTCCCCAGACGTTAATCCCATTGAGAACTTGTGGTCAATCCTCAAGAGACGTGTGGAAAAACAAAACCCCACAAATTCTGACAAACTCCAAGCATTGATTATGCAAGAATGGGCTGCCATCAGTCAGGATGTGGCCCTGAAGTTAATTGACAGCATGACAGGGCGGGTTGCAGAGGTCTTGAAAAAGAAGGGTCAACACTGCAAATATTGACTCTTTGCATCAACTTCATGTAATTGTCAATAAAAGCCTTTGACACTTATGAAATGCTTGTAATTATGCTTCAGTATTCCATAGTAATATCTGACAAAAATATCTAAAGACACTAAAGCAGCAAACTTTGTGAAAATTAATATTTGTCATTCTCAAAACGTTTGGCCACCACTGTACCCTAAATTGTTTTTGACAGATTTTACAGACCAACTGAATTATATGTTCTTGTTGAATGAATGCTACTTTATAGCTCATTAGTACTGTACATCACATTAACTTAAGGAGGAAGATATCAGCTCATTAGTACTGTACATCACATTGACTTAAGGAGGAAGATATCAGCTCATTAGTACTGTACATCACATTGACTTGAGGAAGATATCAGCTCATTAGTAATGTACATCACATTGACTTGAGGAAGATATCAGCTCATTAGTACTGTACATCACATTGACTTGAGGAGGAAAATATCAGCTCATTAGTACTGTACATCACGTTGACTTGAGGAGGAAGATATCAACTCATTAGTACTGTACATCACATTGACTTAAGGAGGAAGATATCAGCTCATTAGTACTGTACATCACCTTGACTTAAGGAGGAAGATAGCAGCTCATTATCCCTCTGCAGTCATTCAAAGCCATGGACACAGAACTCTCAGGAGCAGGGAGTTTTCAGGTCATTCTGTTTGGAAGGTCCCAACAGAATGCGGAATGTGAAGAATGCACTTAGGAAACTATCCAAAGGTTTCTGTCATAATGGGGAGTCACTTACTTTGAGTGGCGTGGAAAGAGTTGTGTCATTGAAACATGGCAGGACAAGTACAGAGGCAATGCTCATTAATGCACCACTCACACTGTAAACGTTCTCACCTCCTTTTCTTGAAAGGAGAAACACATAATAGCGTTATGGAACAGTAACCTCCACGGATGCCAGTGTAGAGTGTGATGGCAGGACTATTTCTGTGTCACCTCCTCAGAATGAGAGAACATTCTCACTTTTCCCCTTACAGTACGTAAACTAAGGCACAAAACATATAATGCCAGTATGACTCAGTCAGGAGGTTGCCTGAGAGAAATGACAATTACCCTGCCTATAACAAAGAGAGGATTCTCTATGAGACACATCCTATTATCTCAGGCAGAGAAAGTTGAGGTGGGAGCCTTAGTAATAAAATTCTCTCTAAATCTCTGTCTTTAATTCTCCCACTACCCAGTAGGCCCCACTCCCCCCAGCCTCCCCCTCATCGCCCACTCCCCTGACCCAGGAGGCCCCACTCCCCCAAGACTCACCCTCATCGCAGGGTAGCCTAGTGGTTATAGCGTTGGACTAGTAACCGAAAGGTTGCAAGTTCGAATCCCCGAGCTGACAAGGTACAAATCTGTCGTTCTGCCCCTGAACAGGCAGTTTAACCCACTGTTCCTAGGCCGTCATTGAAAATAAGAATTTGTTCTTAACTGACTTGCCTAGTAAAATAAAGGTACAATTAAAAAATCCTGCTATGTGCGATCATGTCTGACTAGGACTCGATATTCATAGGCACGGGCAGATTGAACATTTAACCTCTAAAGATTATTTTTCTCGTAAATCCTTCTCTGAGTCATTGTGTGAGAGAGAGAGTCTGCTCAGAAGGTTTTCCCCTGGTACTAGTGACTGTGTTAGGGGTCTGTTCAACTGTCATCTGATTAGTCAAACATTTAAATCCCACACTGAGACTTGGATCTTACAGATCATAGACTGCCATTTCAAAAAATGTCCAATGGGATGTGAAAACAGCATCAAGAATACAGAGATGCCACATTGGTGCTCCTAAAGTCTTCATTTACTTCAACAGTGGCCATCACTGTGGGGCACCCTGGAGTCATCTGGAATGTGGCCTCCCTTCTCCTCTTTTTCTCTAGAAACTGTGCTCTTTGTCCAGTGTCCATCCCATTCCTCATTCACCTCTTGTTTCCATCCATTTCCCTTCTGGAACCCTGTACCCCAGTGGGAATACTAATGAGGTGCTGTGGCCCCTAGGTCGGGAGCGGGGCGGTAAGGGGAGGCTGGGGGAGTGGGGCCTCCTGGGTTGGGGGAGCGGGTCAGTGAGGGTGAGGCTGAGGGGAGTGGGGCCTCCTGGGTCGGGGAGTGGGCGGTAAGGGGGAGGCTGGGGGAGTGGGGCCTCCTGGGTTGGGGGAGTGGGCGGTAAGGGGGAGGCTGGGGGAGTGGGGCCTCCTGGGTTGGGGGAGCGGGTCAGTGAGGGTGAGGCTGAGGGGGAGTGGGGCCTCCTGGGTCGGGGGAGCGGGTGGTGAGGGGGAGGCTGGGGGAGTGGGGCCTCCTGGGTTGGGGAGTGGGCGATGAGGGTGAGGCTTGGGGGAGTGGGGCCTCCTGGGTCGGGGGAGTGGGCGCTGAGGGGGAGGCTGGGGGAGTGGGGCCTCCTGGGTCGGGGAGTGGGCGGTAAGGGGAGGCTGAGGGGAGTGGGGCCTCCTGGGTCGGGGGAGTGGGCGGTAAGGGGGAGGATGGGGGGAGTGGGGCCTCCTGGGTTGGGGGAGCGGGTCAGTGAGGGTGAGGCTGAGGGGAGTGGGGCCTCCTGGGTCGGGGGAGGGGCGGTAAGGGGGAGGCTGGGGGAGTGGGGCCTCCTGGGTTGGGGGAGCGGGTCAGTGAGGGTGAGGCTGAGGGGAGTGGGGCCTCCTGGGTCGGGGGAGCGGGTGGTGAGGGGGAGGCTGGGGGAGTGGGGCCTCCTGGGTTGGGGAGTGGGCGATGAGGGTGAGGCTTGGGGGAGTGGGGCCTCCTGGGTCGGGGGGAGTGGGCGCTGAGGGGAGGCTGGGGGGAGTGGGGCCTCCTGGGTCGGGGAGTGGGCGATGAGGGTGAGGTTGTGGTGAGTTGAGGCTCCTGAGGGGCCGGGCAGATACCAGGGACCATATGAACAAGCACTATGAAATAACATGTAGAGTATAGAGGAAGAGAGAGAGGAGGAGCCTCAGGGGAGCCTCGAAAAATAACTGTCCTTTATGGGTGGGTTCTTGTGTAAGTGCCAGGGATTCATATGGATCTGTGTGTGTGTGTGTGTGTGTGTGTATGTGTGTGTGTGTGTGTGTGTGTGTGTGTGTGTGTGTGTGTGTGTGTGTGTGTGTGTGTGTGTGTGTGTGTGTGTGTGTGTGTGCTTGCATGCGTCTATCCATCTGTGTTTATGGAAATGACTGACATTTCTCCAATAAGATGTTCCATCTCTATCAATCTGATTAATTGATCTGTGTATTTGTTTTCCAATCGGAGAGGAATCCCACATTATCACAGTCACCACATCTGACAAGGCGACACCCAAATCAAACATTCTCACCATGGTACCTACTCATCTCTCATTTTTAGAGAGACCCATTGGCTCTGTTCTAGGTCTGACCTTCCCCAAATGCATTTTGGGTCGATATGATCCAGTCTGTTAGGTGTGGCAGAGATATTTCTGGTCCCCATCCACAGTTAAGGGGGGGACTTCCCCAAAGACCTCTTTAGTGTCCACAATCCAACAGGGTGGTCGTTACGTTGGATATCTCACATCAAGCCATGGGGAATTGACAGACTGTAAATGTAGTGGAGGATACAGCATTTCTTCCTTTTTTAACCTGGCCTTTTCTTTTCAAGACTTGATATGTGTAACGGGAGGGTATCCGGAGAAGGTGATGTTTATCAGGGCAGACAACTGGGTCTGTCCACGAAGTGTGATTTGTTTTTGTGCCAGACGGCTCTCTCACACTGTAGAAGACTGTCTACTGTCTGTGACCTGTCCAGCACTCACAACCAACCACATCTTTATTTAACTAGGCAAGTCAGTTAAGAATAAATTCTTATTTTCAATGACGGCCTAGGAACAGTGGGTTAACTGCCTGTTCAGGGGCAGAATAACATATTTGTACCTTGTCAGCTCTGGGATTTGAATTTGCAACTCTTTCGGTTACTAGCCCAACACTCTAACCACTAGGCTATCGCATGTTCTAACACAGACTCTGGAGTCATCAGAACCAGCCAGGTCTCATGTTCTAACACAGACTCTGGAGTCATCAGAACCAGCCAGGTCTCATTTCTAACACAGACTCTGGAGTCAATCAGAAGCAGCCACGTCTCATGTTCTAACACAGACTCTGGAGTCATCAGAACCAGCCACATCTCATGTTCTAACACAGACTCTGGAGTCATCAGAACCAGCCAGGTCTCATGTTCTAACACAGACTCTGGAGTCATCAGAACAAGCCAGGTCTCATGTTCTAACACATACTCTGGAGTCAATCAGAAGCAGCTACGTCTCATGTTCTAACACAGACTCTGGAGTTGTCAGAACCAGCCACATCTCATGTTCTAACACAGACTCTGGAGTCATCAGAACCAGCCACATCTCATGTTCTAACACAGACTCTGGAGTCATCAGAACTTCCAAGCGCTCTACTCTACTCTACGTCTGTTTTTTCTGTGTTCCCTTTCCTTTTTCCTATTTCTAGAAATGGGAAATCCAGATAATTTTACAAATAGGAAGGGAGGGAGCACAGGAAGAATCACAACATTAATCATTTAGTTGAACACATTCCTGGGTGGGGCTGGCTCCATCTTGTGTCATCCGTCTGAATCTGTTTGATCTCACAAGTCTGACCTCGGCCTGGGGGTGTTGCAGGGAGATATTTGTTTCTCTATGTGTCCAACCCCAGGTGAACCATTTGGGCCTGGCTGTAAAATAAGTATCCTTTACTTATTCTCACTCTCTTTGGTTGGGAGAGCCAGTGTTGACTTTGGTTGGGAGAGCCAGTGTTGACTTTGGTTGGGAGAGCCAGTGTTGATTTTGGTTGGGGGAGCCAGTGTTGGCTTTGGTTGGGAGAGCCAGTGCTGTAGGCATGACTGCTGCTGGTTCTGTCATCATGGACTGTCTCTGTCACAGACTGCTGCTGGTTCTGTCATCATGGAGTGTCTCTGTCACAGACTGCTGCTGGTCCTGTCATCAAGGAGTGTCTCTGTCATAGACTGCTGCTGGTTCTGTCATCATGAAGTGTCTCTGTCACAGACTGCTGCTGGTTCTGTCCTCATGGAGTGTCTCTGTCACAGACTGCTGCTGGTTCTGTCATCATGGAGTGTCTCTGTCACAGACTGCTGCTGGTTCTGTCCTCATGGAGTGTCTCTGTCACAGACTGCTGCTGGTCCTGTCATCATGGAGTGTCTCTGTCACAGAATGCTGCTGGTCCTGTCATCATGGAGTGTCTCTGTCACAGACTGCTGCTGGTCCTGTCATCATGGAGTGTCTCTGTCACAGACTGCTGCTGGTTCTGTCATCATGGAGTGCCTCTGTCACAGACTGCTGCTGGTTCTGTCATCATGGACTGTCTCTGTCACAGACTGCTGCTGGTCCTGTCATCATGGAGTGTCTCTGTCACAGACTGCTGCTGGTTCTGTCATCATGGAGTGTCTCTGTCACAGACTGCTGCTGGTCCTGTCATCATGGAGTGTCTCTGTCACAGAATGCTGCTGGTCCTGTCATCATGGAGTGTCTCTGTCACAGACTGCTGCTGGTTCTGTCATCATGGAGTGTCTCTGTCACAGACTGCTGCTGGTTCTGTCATCATGCTGGTTCTGTCATCATGGAGTGCCTCTGTCACAGACTGCTGCTGGTTCTGTCATCATGGACTGTCTCTGTCACAGACTGCTGCTGGTCCTGTCATCATGGAGTGTCTCTGTCACAGACTGCTGCTGGTTCTGTCATCATGGAATGTCTCTGTCACAGACTGCTGCTGGTCCTGTCATCATGGAGTGTCTCTGTCACAGACTACTGCTGGTCCTGTCATCATGGAGTGTATCTGTCACAGACTGCTGCTGGTTCTGTCATCATGGAGTGTCTCTGTCACAGACTGCTGCTGGTCCTGTCATCATGGAGTGTCTCTGTCACAGACTGCTGCTGGTTCTGTCATCATGGAGTGTCTCTGTCACAGACTGCTGCTGGTCCTGTCATCATGGAATGTCTCTGTCACAGACTGCTGCTGGTTCTGTCATCATGGAATGTCTCTGTCACAGACTGCTGCTGGTCCTGTCATCATGGAGTGTCTCTGTCACAGACTGCTGCTGGTCCTGTCATCATGGAGTGTCTCTGTCACAGACTGCTGCTGGTCCTGTCATCATGGAATGTCTCTGTCACAGACTGCTGCTGGTCCTGTCATCATGGAGTGTCTCTGTCACAGACTGCTGCTGGTTCTGTCATCATGGAGTGTCTCTGTCACAGACTGCTGCTGGTTCTGTCATCATGGACTGTCTCTGTCACAGACTGCTGCTGGTCCTGTCATCATGGAGTGTCTCTGTCACAGACTGCTGCTGGTTCTGTCATCATGGAATGTCTCTGTCACAGACTGCTGCTGGTTCTGTCATCATGGAATGTCTCTGTCACAGACTGCTGCTGGTCCTGTCATCATGGAGTGTCTCTGTCACAGACTGCTGCTGGTTCTGTCATCATGGAGTGTCTCTGTCACAGACTGCTGCTGGTCCTGTCATCATGGAATGTCTCTGTCACAGACTGCTGCTGGTTCTGTCATCATGGAATGTCTCTGTCACAGACTGCTGCTGGTCCTGTCATCATGGAGTGTCTCTGTCACTGCTGCTGGTTCTGTCATCATGGAGTGTCAGACTGCTGCTGGTCCTGTCATCATGGAATGTCTCTGTCACAGACTGCTGCTGGTTCTGTCATCATGGAATGTCTCTGTCACAGACTGCTGCTGGTTCTGTCATCATGGAGTGTCTCTGTCACAGACTGCTGCTGGTCCTGTCATCATGGAGTGTCTCTGTCACAGACTGCTGCTGGTCCTGTCATCATGGAGTGTCTCTGTCACAGACTGCTGCTGGTTCTGTCATCATGGAGTGCCTCTGTCACAGACTGCTGCTGGTTCTGTCATCATGGACTGTCTCTGTCACAGACTGCTGCTGGTCCTGTCATCATGGAGTGTCTCTGTCACAGACTGCTGCTGGTTCTGTCATCATGGAGTGTCTCTGTCACAGACTGCTGCTGGTCCTGTCATCATGGAGTGTCTCTGTCACAGACTGCTGCTGGTTCTGTCATCATGGAGTGTCTGTCATCAGACTGCTGCTGGTTCTGTCATCATGGAGTGTCTCTGTCACAGACTGCTGCTGGTCCTGTCATCATGGAGTGTCTCTGTCACAGACTGCTGCTGGTCCTGTCATCATGGAGTGTATCTGTCACAGACTGCTGCTGGTTCTGTCATCATGGAGTGTCTCTGTCACAGACTGCTGCTGGTCCTGTCATCATGGAGTGTATCTGTCACAGACTGCTGCTGGTTCTGTCATCATGGAGTGTCTCTGTCACAGACTGCTGCTGGTCCTGTCATCATGGAATGTCTCTGTCACAGACTGCTGCTGGTTCTGTCATCATGGAATGTCTCTGTCACAGACTGCTGCTGGTCCTGTCATCATGGAATGTCTCTGTCACAGACTGCTGCTGGTCCTGTCATCATGGAGTGTCTCTGTCACAGACTGCTGCTGGTCCTGTCATCATGGAGTGTCTCTGTCACAGACTGCTGCTGGTCCTGTCATCATGGAGTGTCTCTGTCACAGACTGCTGCTGGTTCTGGAGTGTCCTCAGACTGCTGCTGGTTCTGTCAGGAGTGTCTCTGTCACAGACTGCTGCTGGTCCTGTCATCATGGAGTGTCTCTGTCACAGACTGCTGCTGGTCCTGTCATCATGGAGTGTCTCTGTCACAGACTGCTGCTGGTCCTGTCATCATGGAGTGTCTCTGTCACAGACTGCTGCTTGTCCTGTCATCATGGAGTGTCTCTGTCACAGACTGCTGCTGGTTCTGTCATCATGGAGTGTCTCTGTCACAGACTGCTGCTGGTTCTGTCCTCATGGAGTGTCTCTGTCACAGACTGCTGCTGGTCCTGTCATCATGGAGTGTCTCTGTCACAGACTGCTGCTGGTTCTGTCATCATGGAGTGTCTCTGTCACAGACTGCTGCTGGTCCTGTCATCATGGAGTTTCTCTGTCACAGAATGCTGCTGGTCCTGTCATCATGGAGTGTCTCTGTCACAGACTGCTGCTGGTTCTGTCCTCATGGAGTGTCTCTGTCACAGACTGCTGCTGGTCCTGTCATCATGGAGTGTCTCTGTCACAGACTGCTGCTGGTTCTGTCATCATGGAGTGTCTCTGCTCCCTTAACAGGTGCTGATTCATCACCTTGATCTCTGCACTCCTTAGGACCAGAGGGTAAGGAGGGGGGACCCGAGAGATTGGATCAGACTCTGGATAATTTGGACCAGAAAAAGGCATGTTTATGTTTCTAAGTAAATGTTTACATAGTAATTATCAGGAGGAAGAAGAATGTGAATGTTATTCCGTGATTCAAGACATTTAGTATGTTGAAAATGTCATTTCTGGACATTAGACATTGACTCAAATTCCCCAGCAACAGCAGGCTGGCATTTTCTGGCCCAGACCATCTGTTTGTTAATTGCGATGACATTCTGGGGAATAAGCCATAGGCCTGTTGTGAATAATGCCAAATGTCTGCCATTCAGCAGTGCCAGCTTACTAACCCAAGGCTGGTTGGTGAATGGTAGTTACGTCATCGTGTCTCTCTCCCCACAGCCGGATGAAACACACGCCCAATATTAAGTACATCCGTGATCCTCTAGATGTAATTGGATCTGTATTGAAACGGTCTGTCTGTGTCTACACTCTGCTAGAGTTGTGTTGCGTGAAGCAAATCTACATCTCCAAAATCAACTCTTATTTGTCCCCTTTATGATTTAATAGCAACTTGTGGCCCTTTTGTCCTACCAGCTCAGTGTCCTTGTGGTTAGAGGGTTTTGGCCCTGAGATTGGAAGGCAGGGAATTCCCTGGCCGAGTTATAATGAGACCAAAGATTGGCACTCAGCATTGGTTGTATATTTAGCAGATGCTTTGTGGTTGTAAGGAAATTATTTTGTTCCTAACTCCAACTGTGCAGTAATACATAACAATACAAAATAATACACGCAAATCCCCAAATTTAACTAAAGGAATTAAATATATAGATTGGGGGTAAGGCCCTGGGGGTAAGGCCCTGGGGGTAAGGCCCTGCGATAGACTAGCGTCCTGTCCAGGTGGTGTACTTCTACATCAACCTGCCTCATGCTACAGAAACAGGAGATAGGCTCCTGCTCCTATGGGCTTTTCTGGCTCATACAAGCCAAAGCTACTTACTCATTTACCCACTTACTTTTGTCCTGATGGCTGTAAGGCACTACAAGCAGCATGTATTATCTTTTGATTCAGCATAACCAAGGTAAAAATCTCCTCACTTCACCGTGGCCAAAGCTGTCCTCCAACAGTTGTGTGAGGTTATTGTTTTGTCATCAGCCCCTGCTCCCCTGACAGATAGGAATGAGGAGCTATAGCCTGGGTCCCGGGACCTTGAGGAAGTCAGGGAGTGGAAAAGGTTGAATAGCAGACAGACAGACGGAGGCAATGCCTCGGTGACTCATAAGCTCATCTTATTCTTCATCAACCATTAAACGCACAATCCGACCCCTGCATAATACAACACTATCCAGAGCTCTCATTCCCAAAGCACAGCCACGGGATGACTTTGAACATCAATTCAAAACAAATAGATTTTTTTTTCACTCTCACAAGTGAGGCAGCTAATCTTTCTCAGTGAGTTGTGATTCGGTCGTTGCTTACGTTTTTGTAAACCGCATGGTGTCTAAGGTTAATAATTATTGATCAACACCTGATGTTCAATAATACATGGGCAATAGGAAAACAGGACTATGACTTTCTGAATTCTGAATAGCTGCCCATTCGACCTGCGTGGAGGTCTATATGAATCCTTCCACACTACAGACGTGATTCAGTCTATACAGCTCCTCATTCGACCTGCGTGGAGGTCTATATGAATCCTTCCACACCACAGACGTGCTTCAGTCTATACAGCTCCTCATTCGACCTGCGTGGAGGTCTATATGAATCCTTCCACACTGCAGACGTGCTTCAGTCTATACAGCTCCTCATTCGACCTGCGTGGAGGTCTATAAGAATCCCTCCACACCACAGACGTGCTTCAGTCTATACAGCTCCTCATTCGACCTGCGTGGAGGTCTATATGAATCCTTCCACACTACAGACGTGATTCAGTCTATACAGCTCCTCATTCGACCTGCGTGGAGGTCTATATGAATCCTTCCACACCACAGACGTGCTTCAGTCTATACAGCTCCTCATTCGACCTGCGTGGAGGTCTATATGAATCCTTCCACACTACAGACGTGCTTCAATCTATACAGCTCCTCATTTGACCTGCGTGGAGGTCTATATGAATCCTTCCACACCACAGATGTGCTTCAGTCTATACAGTAGATTGAATTCTGAATATCTCCTCATTTGACCTGCGTGGAGGTCTATATGAATCCTTCCACACTACAGACGTGCTTCAGTCTATACAGCTCCTCATTCGACCTGCGTGGAGGTCTATAAGAATCCTTCCACACTACAGATGTGCTTCAGTCTATACAGTAGATTGAATTCTGAATAGCTCCTCATTTGACCTGCGTGGAGGTCTATATGAATCCTTCCACACCACAGATGTGCTTCAGTCTATACAGTAGATTGAATTCTGAATAGCTCCTCATTTGACCTGCGTGGAGGTCTATATGAATCCTTCCACACCACAGACGTGCTTCAGTCTATACAGTAGATTGAATTCTGAATAGCTCCTCATTTGACCTGCGTGGAGGTCTATATGAATCCTTCCACACCACAGACGTGCTTCAGTCTATACAGCTCCTCATTCGACCTGCGTGGAGGTCTATATGAATCCTTCCACACCACAGATGTGCTTCAGTCTATACAGTAGATTGAATTCTGAATAGCTCCTCATTTGACCTGCGTGGAGGTCTATATGAATCCTTCCACACTACAGACGTGCTTCAGTCTATACAACTCCTCATTTGACCTGCGTGGAGGTCTATATGAATCCTTCCACACCACAGATGTGCTTCAGTCTATACAGTAGATTGAATTCTGAATAGCTCCTCATTTGACCTGCGTGGAGGTCTATATGAATCCTTCCACACCACAGATGTGCTTCAGTCTATACAGTAGATTGAATTCTGAATAGCTCCTCATTCGACCTGCGTGGAGGTCTATATGAATCCTTCCACACCACAGATGTGCTTCAGTCTATACAGTAGATTGAATTCTGAATAGCTCCCCATTCAACCTGCGTGGAGGTCTATATGAATCCCTCCACACCACAGACGTGCTTCAGTCTATACAGTAGATTGAATACTGAATAGCTCCTCATTTGACCTGCGTGGAGGTCTATATGAATCCCTCCACACCACAGACGTGCTTCAGTCTATACAGTAGATTGAATACTGAATAGCTCCTCATTCGACCTGTGTAGAGGTCTGTATGCATGCCTCCACACGTACTAGTCCTGATACTGTTTCTCTTCCTGGCCTTGGTACTAGTCCTGGTCCTGGTACTAGTCCGGGCCCTGGTACTAGTCCTGGTCCTGGTACAAGTCCTGTTACTAGTCCTGACCCTGTTTCTCTTCCTGGTCCTGGTACTGGTCCTGGTACTAGTCCTGATCCTGGTAGTAGTCCTGATCCTGTTTCTCTTCCTGGTCCTGGTACTAGTCCTGGTCCTGGTACTAGTCCTGATTCTGTTTCTCTTCCTGGTCCTGGTACTAGTCCTGGTCCGAGTCCTGTTTCTCTTCCCGGTCCCGGTACTAGTCCTGATCCTGTTTCGCTTCCTGGTCCTGGTACTAGTCATTTAACATTTACATTTAAGTCATTTAGCAGACGCTCTTATCCAGAGCGACTTACAAATTGGTGCATACACCTTATGACATCCAGTGGGACAGTATTGCATCTAAATCTTTTAAGGGGGAGGGGGGGTGAGAGGGATTACTTTATCCTATCCTAGGTATTCCTTAAAGAGGTGGGGTTTCAGGTGTCTCCGGAAGGTGGTGATTGACTCCGCTGTCCTGGCGTCGTGAGGGAGTTTGTTCCACCATTGGGGGGCCAGAGCAGCGAACAGTTTTGACTGGGCTGAGCGGGAACTGTACTTCCTCAGTGGTAGGGAGGCGAGCAGGCCAGAGGTGGATGAACGCAGTGCCCTTGTTTGGGTGTAGGGCCTGATCAGAGCCTGGAGGTACTGAGGTGCCGTTCCCCTCACAGCTCCGTAGGCAAGCACCATGGTCTTGTAGCGGATGCGAGCTTCAACTGGAAGCCAGTGGAGGGAGCGGAGGAGCGGGGTGACGTGAGAGAACTTGGGAAGGTTGAACACCAGACGGGCTGCGGCGTTCTGGATGAGTTGTAGGGGTTTAATGGCACAGGCAGGGAGCCCAGCCAACAGCGAGTTGCAGTAATCCAGACGGGAGATGACAAGTGCCTGGATTAGGACCTTCGCCGCTTCCTGTGTGAGGCAGGGTCATACTCTGCGGATGTTGTAGAGCATGAACCTACAGGAACGGGCCACCGCCTTGATGTTAGTTGAGAACGACAGGGTGTTGTCCAGGATCACGCCAAGGTTCTTAGCGCTCTGGGAGGAGGACACAATGGAGTTGTCAACCGTGATGGCGAGATCATGGAACGGGCAGTCCTTCCCGGGAGGAAGAGCAGCTCCGTCTTGCCGAGGTTCAGCTTGAGGTGGTGATCCGTCATCCACACTGATATGTCTGCCAGACATGCAGAGATGCGATTCGCCACCTGGTCATCAGAAGGGGGAAAGGAGAAGATTAATTGTGTGTCGTCTGCATAGCAATGATAGGAGAGACCATGTGAGGTTATGACAGAGCCAAGTGACTTGGTGTATAGCGAGAATAGGAGAGGGCCTAGAACAGAGCCCTGGGGGACACCAGTGGTGAGAGCACGTGGTGTGGAGACGGATTCTCGCCACGCCACCTGGTAGGAGCGACCTGTCAGGTACGACGCAATCCAAGCGTGGGCCGCGCCGGAGATGCCCAACTCGGAGAGGGTGGAGAGGAGGATCTGATGGTTCACAGTATCGAAGGCAGCCGATAGGTCTAGAAGGATGAGAGCAGAGGAGAGAGTTAGCTTTAGCAGTGCGGAGCGCCTCCGTGATACAGAGAAGAGCAGTCTCAGTTGAATGACTAGTCTTGAAACCTGACTGATTTGGATCAAGAAGGTCATTCTGAGAGAGATAGCGGGAGAGCTGGCCAAGGACGGCACGTTCAAGAGTTTTGGAGAGAAAAGAAAGAAGGGATACTGGTCTGTAGTTGTTGACATCGGAGGGATCGAGTGTAGGTTTTTTCAGAAGGGGTGCAACTCTCGCTCTCTTGAAGACGGAAGGGACGTAGCCAGCGGTCAGGGATGAGTTGATGAGCGAGGTGAGGTAAGGGAGAAGGTCTCCGGAAATGGTCTGGAGAAGAGAGGAGGGGATAGGGTCAAGCGGGCAGGTTGTTGGGCGGCCGGCCGTCACAAGACGCGAGATTTCATCTGGAGAGAGGGGGAGAAAGAGGTCAGAGCACAGGGTAGGGCAGTGTGAGCAGAACCAGCGGTGTCGTTTGACTTAGCAAACGAGGATCGGATGTCGTCGACCTTCTTTTCAAAATGGTTGACGAAGTCATCTGCAGAGAGGGAGGAGGGGGAGGAGGATTCAGGAGGGAGGAGAAGGTTGCAAAGAGCTTCCTAGGGTTAGAGGCAGATGCTTGGAATTTAGAGTGGTAGAAAGTGGCTTTAGCAGCAGAGAGAGAAGAGGAAAATGTAGAGAGGAGGGAGTGAAAGGATGTCAGGTCCGCAGGGAGGCGAGTTTTCCTCCATTTCCGCTCGGCTGCCCGGAGCCCTGTTCTGTGAGCTCGCAATGAGTCGTCGAGCCACGGAGCGGGAGGGGAGGACCGAGCCGGCCTGGAGGATAGGGGACATAGAGAGTCAAAGGATGCAGAAAGGGAGGAGAGGAGGGTTGAGGAGGCAGAATCAGGAGATAGGTTGGAGAAGGTTTGAGCAGAGGGAAGAGATGATAGGATGGAAGAGGAGAGAGTAGCGGGGAGAGAGAGCGAAGGTTGGGACGGCGCGATACCATCCGAGTAGGGGCAGTGTGGGAAGTGTTGGATGAGAGCGAGAGGGAAAAGGATACAAGGTAGTGGTCGGAGACTTGGAGGGGAGTTGCAACGAGGTTAGTGGAAGAACAGCATCTAGTAAAGATGAGGTCGAGCGTATTTCCTGCCTTGTGAGTAGGGGGGAAGGTGAGAGGGTGAGGTCAAAAGAGGAGAGGAGTGGAAAGAAGGAGGCAGAGAGGAATGAGTCAAAGGTAGACGTGGGGAGGTTAAAGTCGCCCAGAACTGTGAGAGGTGAGCCGTCCTCAGGAAAGGAGCTTATCAAGGCATCAAGCTCATTGATGAACTCTCCGAGGGAACCTGGAGGGCGATAAATTATAAGGATGTTAAGCTTGAAAGGGCTGGTAACTGTGACAGCATGGAATTCAAAGGAGGCGATAGACAGATGGGTAAGGGGAGAAAGAGAGAATGACCACTTGGGAGAGATGAGGATCCCGGTGCCACCACCCCGCTGACCAGAAGCTCTCGGGGTGTGCGAGAACACGTGGGCAGACGAAGAGAGAGCAGTAGGAGTAGCAGTGTTGTCTGTGGTGATCCATGTTTCCGTCAGTGCCAAGAAGTCGAGGGACTGGAGGGAGGCATAGGCTGAGATGAACTCTGCCTTGTTGGCCGCAGATCGGCAGTTCCAGAGGCTACCGGAGACCTGGAACTCCACGTGGGTCGTGCGCGCTGGGACAACCAGATTAGGGTGGCCGCGGCCACGCGGTGTGGAGCGTTTGTCTGGTCTGTGCAGAGAGGAGAGAACAGGGATAGACAGACACATAGTTGACAGGCTACACAAGAGGCTACGCTAATGCAAAGGAGATTGGAATGACAAGTGGACTACACGTCTCGAGTGTTCAGAAAGTTAAGCTTACGTAGCAAGAATCTTATTGACTAAAATGATTAAAATGATACAGTACTGCTGAAGTAGGCTAGCTGGCAGAGGCTGCGTTGTTGACTATGTAGGCTAGCTGGCATTGGCTGCGTTGTTGACACTACACTAATCAAGTCGTTCCGTTGAGTGTAATAGTTTCTACTGTGCTGCTATTCGGGGCTAGCTGGCTAGCTAGCAGTGTTGATTACGTTACGTTGCGTTAAAAGAACGACAATAGCTGGCTAGCTAACCTAGGAAATCGCTCAAGACTACACAATTATCTTTGATACAAAGACGGCTATGTAGCTAGCTATGTAGCTAGCTACGATCAAACAAATCAAGCCGTTGTACTGTAATGAAATGAAATGAAAAATGTGATACTACCTGTGGAGCGAAGCGAAATGCGACCGGATTGTTGAGTGCAGAAGTTCTGTTCGGTAGACGCTGGCTAGCTGTTGGCTAGCTAGCAGAGTCTCCTACGTTAAGGACGACATAAAACTACACACTCTAAACTACACAATTATCTTGGATACGAAGACAGCAAAGACAACTGGTCCTGGTACTAGTCCTGATCCTGTTTCTCTTCCTGGCCCTGGTACTAGTCCTGGTCCTGGTCCTGGTACAAGTCCTGGTACTAGTTCTGATCCTGTTTCTCTTCCTGGTCCTGGTACTAGTGCTGTTTCTGGTACTAGTCCTGGTCCTAGTACTAGTTCTGGTCCTGGTACTAGTCTTGGTCCTGTTTCTCTTCCTGGTCCTGGTAATAGTCCTGGTCCTGTTTCTCTTCCTGGTACTAGTCCTGGTCCTGGTACTAGTCCTGGTCCCGGTACTAGTCCTGGATCTGGGCCCGTACACACTGGTGACAGGGAGGTGGAGAGGGTGTAAACCCTGGTATTATGCTAAGATGTTACAATATACAGATAGACTGTAGACTGCAGAAGACTGAGGATGGTACAGTGTTATCTGATTGAACTCAAATTTTAAAGGTAGGTCTCAATCCTGTGAGATTTGGGCTTTGTTTCTTGCTTCAAAATGGACACCTTTCAGTCCGATCTCATTCTATTGCCTACACTTAATCAGGCTATCTTTATTCAACTTCTCTTTGAGTCTGGTTTGGTGTCCATGCTGTTTATGTGGGCCACATTCATGGGGGATTGAAGCAGGTTCTGTGTAATTGTCTGTTGAGAGTAATTGCTCACTCTCACTAATTCTCTCTCTCTCTGTCTTTCTATCTCTCAATCTGTCTGTCTGTCTGTCTGTCTGTATGTCTGTATGTCTATATATATGTCTGGGCTCTTAAGATTCTCAGGAGTGTCTCCTGTGTCTGCCCCAACAAAGAGCTGTCTGTGTCCGTTGCTCAGGGAGTCTATCCCTGGAGAGAAAGAAACATAAGACGGAGGCTTTGTATTACAATTATCAGGAGAATATAATCATGTCATCCCGCCTATAAGCCTGCAGTCATGATTGCTCTCTGAATTAAGGCTTGTTTCCCCCATAATTTACATGTGGCTTAAGGAACACACAGACACACACACTGTAGTATGCACACACATCAATCATTTAGCCTATTGTACTGAAAAGGCAGCAGAAGTCCAGAGGCTTAAATTGTGGTAAATACTGTATGAATGCTTCATACTCAGAGATTACCACTAACCACATATAGATGAAAATAGCTCAATGAAAGTGCCAAAAGAAAGGATTTACAGCTCCTTCTTATACGTTGAAGGTATTCACATACTAGTTCATTTCACCCATGGCTAGTTAGATACAGAAAAGGTGTTTCTCTGAGTTCAGACTGTAGTATGAGCCATTGTTCGATTGAAGATGAATTCGGACACATTTACGCAAGCAATTATAGCGGTGTACATTGAGTGTACAAAACATTAGGAACACCTTTCCATGACATAGACCGACCAGGTGAATCCAGGTGAAAGCTATGATCCCTTATTGATGAAGGGGAGGAGAAAGGGGAGGAGACAACTGATACATGGATTGTGTATGGGTGCCATTCATAAGGTAAATGGGCAAGGGAAAACTTTTAAGTGCCTTTGAACGGGGTTTGGTGGTAGCTGTCACGCGCACCAATTTGTTTCAAGAACTGCAATGCTGCTGGGTTTTTTCAGGCTTAACAGTTTCCCGTGTGTATCGAGAATGGTCCACCACCTAGAGGACATCGAGCCAGCTTACACCCCCCCCCCCTCATTATGTTGCTTGATCAGTGGTTAGGCTGTTAGCTGGCCAAAAGTAGGCTACATGAAAAGTGTTAGGGTGGGTTTTCAGTGGATTTATGTAATTTATGCTGTGCAGGAAAGT
This sequence comes from Oncorhynchus nerka, assembly GCF_034236695.1. NCBI lineage: Eukaryota > Metazoa > Chordata > Actinopteri > Salmoniformes > Salmonidae > Oncorhynchus > Oncorhynchus nerka. The sequence goes on from NC_088415.1 coordinate 12,167,747, forward strand.
TTTCAGCAGCAAAAGAGTGATCAAATTAAGATCCCTCAGACCCCTTGACTTTTTCCACATGGTGTTACTTTGCAGCCTTATTCTAAAATTGATCAAATTATTTTTCCTCATCAATCTACACATAATACCCCCATGATGTCAAACCAAAAACAGGTTTTTAGACATTTTTGCAAATTTATTAAAAATAAGAAACTGAAATATCACATTTACATAAGTATTCATACCCTTCACGCAATACTTTGTTAACACTTCTTCAGGATCGGTATCCCTTCCACGGGACGGTTGAGCTAACGGAGGCTAATGCGATTAGCATGATGATGTAAGTAACAAGAACATTTCCCAGGACATAGACATATCTGATATTGGCAGAAAGCTTAACTTCTTGTTAAGCACCTTTGGCAGTGATTACAGCCTCAAGTCTTCTTGGGTATGACACTACAAGTTTGGCACGCCTGTATTTGGGGAGATTCTCCCATTCTTCTCTATAGATCCTTTTAAGCTGGGGAGCGTCGCTACACAGCTATTTTCAGGTCTCTCCGGAGATGTTCGATCGGGTTCAAGTCCAGGCTCTGGCTGGGCCACTCAAGGACATTCAGAGACTTGTCCCGAAGCCACTCCTGCATTGTCTTGGCTGTGTGCTTAGGGTCGTTGTCCTGTTGGAAGGTAAACCTTCACCCCAGTCTGTCCTGAGCGCTCTGGAGCAGATTTTCATCAAGGATCTCTCTGTACTTTGCTCCATTCATCTTTCCCTCAATCCTGACTAGTCTCCCAGTCCCTGCCGCTGAAAGAAATCCTCACAGCATAATGCTGCCACCACCATGCTTTACCATAGCGATGGTGCCAGGTTTCCTCCAGATGTGACGCTTGTCATTCAGGCCAAAGAGTTCAATCTTGGTTTCATTAGACCAGATAATCTTGTTTCTCATGGTCTGAGAGTCCTTTCGGTAACCTCCAAGTGGGCTGTCATGTGCCTTTTACTGAGGAGTGGCTTCCGTCTGGCCGAATGCACTGTATATCCAATAGGATTTGCATGTCAAGTAACACTTAATTTAGTATGCCCTCATTTGAATGTGAAACCGTTTAAAGATTAGGTCCATACTTTAATTCCAAGTCCACTGATTTTTTTCAATGAAAATGTTACCCGGCCAAACCCTCCCCAGGCTGTAGTGACGCCGCAACACTGCGATGCAGTGTCTTAGACCGCTGTGCCACTCGGGATGCATTACATCATTACATTTACATTTAAGTCATTTAGCAGACGCTCTTATCCAGAGCGACTTACAAATTGGTGCATTCACCTTATGACCTCCAGTGGAACAGTAGTGCATCTAAATCTTTTCAGGGGGAGGGGGGGTGAGAGGGATTACTTTATCCTATCCTAGGTATTCCTTAAAGAGGTGGGGTTTCAGGTGCCCTACGCCTGTCTAGCACTGACTGCTCATAGTGAGGAAAAGCTTTAATGTAACTGTTATTTGTTGTTGTTTCACCCTCCGGCCTTAAGATACACTGGACAAGAGCCACTGTCAATGTCAGGTATTATCTCGGTACAGTATGTGTGCATTCTGAAGTCATCTGACCCCAACACACTAAAACCTTCATCAGAACAAGGGCTCCTCCACGCTTGGTAACCTTTTACATGTTTATCCACGTGATGCATTACCCTGCTGTCCTAATTAGCAAGGCTGCAAGTTCTGTTCTCTTTTGTGTTGTCGTGCAGGCAAGCAGCCGCGTGTGGTGTGCTACGTTAAAATGCAGGCGTTCATCTGAGGTCTAGCTCCAGTAGTCTCTGACCATAGGGGGTCCTAATACCATATTCATCTGACTAATGCTACTCTCTATGGGGGAGTAATTGTCTCTTTATCTTTCAGTGGGATAATTAACTTAGAAAGAGGGTGTAGAAAAACCTGGTGGGGCTTTTTTTTGTGTGTGTGTGTGTGTGTGTGTGTGTGTTTGTATTTATTATGGATCCCCATTAGTTCCTGCCAAGGCAGCAGCTACTCTTTCTGGGGTCCAGCAAAAATGAAGGCAGTAAAATACATTATAATACAAATGTTAAACATTAAAATACATTTTTAAACAGATTTCACAATACATTAAGTGTGTGTCCTCAGGTCACCAATCTACTACTATACACAGTCCAGATGTACGTGTGTGTATAGTGTGTGTGTTTGTCCTCGCTGTTCAGTAAGGTGTATTTTTATCTTAGCTACCATTGCAGCAATATATTTTGAACATGACAGTTTCCTCAACTTGTTCAATTTCCACATGATTTCTTACAGGATTTATTTGAGGTTTAGAGCTCAGTGGATACTTTGTCCTATATACAATGCTTCAAGTTTTTGAAATATTTAGGACTATTACTTCTTACCACCCATTATGAAACTGACTTCAGTTCTTTGTTAATTAAGCGTTTTGAGTGATTTCACTCACTGTGGTAGCTGACGTGTATAGTGTTGAGTCATCCACATACATAGATACACAGGCTTTACTCAGAGCCAGTGGCAGCTCATTAATGAAGATTGAAAAAAGTAAAGGCCTAGACAGCTGCCCTGGGGAATTCCTGATTATGTTGGAGAGGCTTCCAATAAAGAACACCCTCTGTGTTCTGTTAGACAGGTAACTCTCAATCCACAATCTAGCAGGGGATGTAAAGCCATAACAAATGCAAGTGAACAAAAAAGGGTATGGCATTATCATACATCTACATACTGTAAGTAAGCAGAAGCTGCCTCAGTGTTGAAAATGTAATTATTCATGGGTCTTACATTCATTTGACATTGTGGCTAGAATATGTGTTAGCACACACCTGTCTCTGTTGATTTATGCTACCAATTATACTTGCATGTCGTCAGGAGAAGGAGAAGAGGACCAAGGTGCAGCGTGGTAAGTATTCATAATACTTTTAATAAATACAAACACTTGAACATAAAAAACAACAAACGAACAGTTCTGCAAGGTGCAATACACAAAACAGAAAACAACTACCCACAAAACTCATGTGGGCAAGAGCTACCTAAGTATGGTTCTCAATCAGAGATAATGACAGACAGTTGTCCCTGATTGAGAACCATACCCGGCCAAAACCAACGACATACAACAACATAGAAAAAAGAACGTAGAATGCCCACCCTAGACACACCCTGGCCTAACCAAAATAGAGAATAAAAGCCTCTATGGCCAGGGCGTGACAACAATTCTTTACTCTCTCCCGGAGCATTCAAAATGAATTCTTTCCTCTTCAGCTGTGTGCACTTCTGAAAACTCTTCTTTAACTTCTGGAAAAGGCCCCACAGGATGGGGACTAGAAAATGTTACCTTCTTGTGTCTCTCTGCCTCTGAGTGAAGAAACACCAGCAGTAGCCATGTTTCCAAGGACATTTCATTAATGCTTCTAGATTTATACATGGGCATGACACCTACAGGCTTCACAACAGCAAACAAACACCGTGCTATGAATACAGACTGTAGACATATCTAGTTCTAGAGATTCAATACAATGTGATGGGACAGAACAAACTTCCGGCGCCGACAGAGATGGCCGCCTCGCTTCGCGTTCCTAGGAAACTATGCAGTTTTTTGTTTTTTTTACGTGTTATTTCTTACATTAGTACCCCAGATCATCTTAGGTTTCATTACATACAGTCGAGAAGAACTACTGAATATAAGATCAGCGTCAACTCACCATCAGTACGACCAAGAATATGTTTTTCGCGACACGGATCCTGTGTTCTGCCTTACAAACAGGACAACGGAATGGATCCCATGCAGGGACCCCCAAAAAAAACGACTCCGAAAAAGAGGGAAACGAGGCGGTCTTCTGGTCAGACTCCGGAGACGGGCACACCGTGCACCACTCCCTAGCATTCTTCTTGCCAATGTCCAGTCTCTTGACAACAAGGTTGATGAAATCTGAGCAAGGGTAGCATTCCAGAGGGACATCAGAGACTGTAACGTTCTTTGCTTCACGGAAACATGGCTCACTGGAGAGACGCTATCCGAGGCGGTGCAGCCAACTGGTTTCTCCACGCATCGCGCCGACAGAAACAAACATCTTTCTGGTAAGAAGAGGGGCGGGGGCGTATGCCTTATGGCTAACGAGACATGGTGTGATGAAAGAAACATACAGGAACTCAAATCCTTCTGTTCACCTGATTTAGAATTCCTCACAATCAAATGTAGACCGCATTATCTACCGAGAGAATTCTCTTCGATTATAATCACAGCCGTATATATCCCCCCCCAAGCAGACACATCGATGGCTCTGAACGAACTTTATTTAACTCTTTGCAAACTGGAAACCATTTATCCGGAGGCTGCATTCATTGTAGCTGGGGATTTTAAGGCTAATCTGAAAACAAGACTCCCTAAATTTTATCTGCATATCGATTGCGCAACCAGGAGGGGAAAAACCTTGGATCATTGTTACTCTAACTTCCGCCACGCATATAAGGCCCTGCCCCGCCCCCCTTTCGGAAAAGCTGACCACGACTCCATTTTATTGATCCCTGCCTACAGACAGAAACTAAAACAAGAGGCTCCCACGCTGAGGTCTGTCCAACGCTGGTCCGACCAAGCTGACTCCACACTCCAAGACTGCTTCCATCACGTGGACTGGGATATGTTTCGTATTGCGTCAGATAACAATATTGACGAATACGCTGATTCGGTGTGCGAGTTCATTAGAACGTGCGTTGAAGATGTCGTTCCCATAGCAACGATTAAAACATTCCCTAACCAGAAACCGTGGATTGATGGCAGCATTCGCGTGAAACTGAAAGCGCGAACCACTGCTTTTAATCAGGGCAAGGTGTCTGGTAACATGACCGAATACAAACAGTGCAGCTATTCCCTCCGCAAGGCTATCAAACAAGCTAAGCGTCAGTACAGAGACAAAGTAGAATCTCAATTCAACGGCTCAGAAACAAGAGGCATGTGGCAGGGTCTACAGTCAATCACGGACTACAGGAAGAAATCCAGCCCAGTCACGGACCAGGATGTCTTGCTCCCAGGTAGACTAAATAACCTTTTTGCCCGCTTTGAGGACAATACAGTGCCACTGACACGGCCTGCAACGAAAACATGCGGTCTCTCCTTCACTGCAGCCGAGGTGAGTAAGACATTTAAACGTGTTAACCCTCGCAAGGCTGCAGGCCCAGACGGCATCCCCAGCCGCGCCCTCAGAGCATGCGCAGACCAGCTGGCCGGTGTGTTTACGGACATATTCAATCAATCCCTATACCAGTCTGCTGTTCCCACATGCTTCAAGAGGGCCACCATTGTTCCTGTTCCCAAGAAAGCTAAGGTAACTGAGCTAAACGACTACCGCCCCGTAGCACTCACTTCCGTCATCATGAAGTGCTTTGAGAGACTAGTCAAGGACCATATCACCTCCACCCTACCTGACATCCTAGACCCACTCCAATTTGCTTACCGCCCAAATAGGTCCACAGACGATGCAATCTCAACCACACTGCACACTGCCCTAACCCATCTGGACAAGAGGAATACCTATGTGAGAATGCTGTTCATCGACTACAGCTCGGCATTCAACACCATAGTACCCTCCAAGCTCGTCATCAAGCTCGAGACCCTGGGTCTCGACCCCGCCCTGTGCAACTGGGTACTGGACTTCCTGACGGGCCGCCCCCAGGTGGTGAGGGTAGGCAACAACATCTCCTCCCCGCTGATCCTCAACACTGGGGCCCCACAAGGGTGCGTTCTGAGCCCTCTCCTGTACTCCCTGTTCACCCACGACTGCGTGGCCACGCACGCCTCCAACTCAATCATCAAGTTTGCGAACGACACAACAGTGGTAGGCTTGATTACCAACAACGACGAGACGGCCTACAGGGAGGAGGTGAGGGCCCTCAGAGTGTGGTGTCAGGAAAATAACCTCACACTCAACGTCAACAAAACTAAGGAGATGATTGTGGACTTCAGGAAACAGCAGAGGGAACACTCCCCTATCCACATCGATGGAACAGTAGTGGAGAGGGTAGCAAGTTTTAAGTTCCTCGGCATACACATCACAGACAAACTGAATTGGTCCACTCACACAGACAGCATCGTGAAGAAGGCGCAGCAGCGCCTCTTCAACCTCAGGAGGCTGAAGAAATTTGGCTTGTCACCAAAAGCACTCACAAACTTCTACAGATGCACAATCGAGAGCATCCTGGCGGGCTGTATCGCCGCCTGGTACGGCAACTGCTCCGCCCTCAACCGTAAGGCTCTCCAGAGGGTAGTGAGGTCTGCACAACGCATCACCGGGGGCAAACTACCTGCCCTCCAGGACACCTACACCACCCGATGTTACAGGAAGGCCATAAAGATCATCAAGGACATCAACCACCCGAGCCACTGCCTGTTCACCCCGCTATCATCCAGAAGGCGAGGTCAGTACAGGTGCATCAAAGCTGGGACCGAGAGACTGAAAAACAGCTTCTATCTCAAGGCCATCAGACTGTTAAACAGCCACCACTAACAACATTGAGTGGCTGCTGCCAACATACTGACACTGACACTGACTCAACTCCAGCCACTTTAATAATGGGAATTGATGGGAAATGATGTAAATATATCACTAGCCACTTTAAACAATGCTACCTTATATAATGTTACTTACCCTACATTATTCATCTCATATGTAGACGTATATACTGTACTCTATATCATCGACTGCATCCTTATGTAATACATGTATCACTAGCCACTTTAACTATGCCACTTTGTTTACATACTCATCTCATATGTATATACTGTACTCGATACCATCTACTGTATCTTGCCTATGCTGCTCTGTACCATCACTCATTCATATATCCTTATGTACATATTCTTTATCCCCTTACACTGTGTATAAGACAGTAGTTTTGGAATTGTTAGTTAGATTACTTGTTGGTTATTACTGCATTGTCGGAACTAGAAGCACAAGCATTTCGCTACACTCGCATTAACATCTGCTAACCATGTGTATGTGACAAATCAAATTTGATTTGATTTGATTTGAGAACAAGCAATTATTTGAAACTTTTTGCATGAGTGTATACACAATGACATCCAGGAAACACTTGCTCTCTGTTATTGACTGAAAGCAGACAAATTAAATACTGCAATGCTGGAATGTTACTGTGTGTCACTGCATATTTTCTACAGTGTAAATCATCACAGCTCACTGGCCAGGGCTTTGTTTAGTAATGACAAACCTAACTCACTATGTACCTAATTGAAACTGCTTTAATAAGTGTGTTTAGGGGGTGTTGGAGGGAGGAAGAGACAGTGAAGGACGTGTAGAGATGTTTAGGGGGTGTAGGAGGGAGGAAGAGACAGTGAAGGACGTGTAGAGATGTTTCGGGGGTGTAGGAGGGAGGAAGAGACAGTGAAGGACGTGTAGAGATGTTTCGGGGGTGTAGTGGGAGGAAGAGACAGAGAGAGGGACGTGTAGAGATGTTTAGGGGTGTAGGAGGGGGAAGAGATGTTTAGGGGTGAGGAAGGACGTGTAGAGATGTTTTTAGGGGGTGTAGTGGGAGGAAGAGACAGTGAAGGACGTGTAGAGATGTTTAGGGGTGTAGTGGGAGGAAGAGACAGAGATGTTTAAGGGGAGGAAGAGACAGAGAGGGACGTGTAGAGATGTTTAGGGGTGTAGGAGGGAGGAAGAGACGGAGAGGGACGTGTAGAGATGTTTAGGGGGTGTAGTGGGAGGAAGAGACAGAGAGGGACGTGTAGAGATGTTTAGGGGGTGTAGGAGGGAGGAAGAGACAGTGAAGGACATGTAGAGATGTTTAGGGGTGTAGGAGGGAGGAAGAGACAGAGAGGGACGTCTAGAGATGTTTAGGGGTGTAGTGGGAGGAAGAGACAGTGAAGGACGTCTAGAGATGTTTAGGGGTGTAGGATGGAGGAAGAGACAGAGAGGGACGTGTAGAGATGTTTAGGGGTGTAGTGGGAGGAAGAGACAGTGAAGGACGTGTAGAGATGTTTAGGGGTGTGGAGGGAGGAAGAGACGGAGAGGGACGTAGGATGGGGGGTGTAGGAAAGAGACGGAGAGGGACGTCTAGAGATGTTTAGGGGTATAGGAGGGAGGAAGAGACAGTGAGGGACGTGTAGAGATGTTTAGGGGGTGTAGGAGGGAGGAAGACAGTGAAGGACGTCTAGAGATGTTTAGGGGTGTAGGAGGGAGGAAGAGACAGTGAAGGACGTGTAGAGATGTTTAGGGGTGTAGGAGGGAGGAAGAGACGGAGAGGGATGTGTAGAGATGTTTAGGGGTGTAGTGGGAGGAAGAGACAGAGAGGGACGTGTAGAGATGTTTAGGGGTGTAGGAGGGAGGAAGAGACGGAGAGGGACGTGTAGAGATGTTTAGGGGTGTAGTGGGAGGAAGAGACAGAGAGGGACGTGTAGAGATGTTTAGGGGTGTAGGAGGGAGGAAGAGACAGTGAAGGACGTGTAGAGATGTTTAGGGGTGTAGGAGGGAGGAAGAGACGGAGAGGGACGTGTAGAGATGTTTAGGGGGTGTAGTGGGAGGAAGAGACAGAGAGGGACGTGTAGAGATGTTTAGGGGGTGTAGGAGGGAGGAAGAGACGGAGAGGGACGTGTAGAGATGTTTAGGGGGTGTAGTGGGAGGAAGAGACAGAGAGGGACGTGTAGAGATGTTTAGGGGGTGTAGGAGGGAGGAAGAGACAGAGGCATAGCCATGGGAAGTAGGGATGCTACAGCACCCCCTGCTAAACAAAAAAATAGTATTTGTTTGAAAATGTTTACCCCACCACAGCTTCCTGTTTACCCCACCACTGTTTCCTGTTTACCCCACCACAGCTTTCTGTTTACCCCACCACAGCTTCCTGTTTAGTCCACCACAGCTTCCTGTTTAGTCCACCACAGCTTCCTGTTTAGTCCACCACAGCTTCCTGTTTACCCCACCACAGCTTCCTGTTTACCCCACCACAGCTTCCTGTTTACCCCACCACAGCTTCCTGTTTAGTCCACCACAGCTTCCTGTTTAGTCCACCACAGCTTCCTGTTTAGTCCACCACAGCTTCCTGTTTAGTCCACCACAGCTTCCTGTTTACTCCACCACAGCTTCCTGTTTAGTCCACCACAGCTTCCTGTTTAGTCCACCACAGCTTCCTGTTTAGTCCACCACAGCATTCTGTTTACTCCACCACAGCATTCTGTTTACTCCACCACAGCTTCCTGTTTAGTCCACCACAGCTTTCTGTTTAGTCCACCACAGCTTCCTGTTTAGTCCACCACAGCTTCCTGTTTAGTCCACCACAGCTTTCTGTTTCCTCCACCACAGCTTCCTGTTTAGTCCACCACAGCTTCCTGTTTAGTCCACTACAGCTTCCTGTTTACCCCACCACAGCTTCCTGTTTAGTCCACCACAGCTTTTATTGTTGCAGGTTTTGATGGATAGGGGCAGATAGCCATAGCCAATAGATTCTCATGTCTCTCCCCCTGTTTTGATTGAGGGCACGCATGGCCGTAAAGCTGTGGGCCGAGAGAATGAGCATGAATGAATGAGCATGAGTGAATGAGCATGAATGAATGAGCATGAGTGAAGGAGCATGAGTGAATGAGCATGAATGAATGAGCATGAGTGAATGACCATGAGTGAATGAGCATGAGTGAAGGAGCCTGTGTGAATTGCCTCTTTCTCTCTCTGCAGGGTTGGATCGGTTATTTTTGATGGGCAGCGCATATATTGTACGCTCCGTCCAGATAAATTGCTTCTCTGCGTGAACTCATGAACTTCATTTCTTATTTTCAAAAGATCCATTTTGTAGCTCTGCAAAGGGCATTGCTTCGTGGAATCGATTTTGTTCAACAATTTGAGTGAGCTGCACTTGCGTGTTCTTGATAAGCATTTTTTTGTATTGATTAGGTTTACAACACTTCATTGTTCTCTGAAAATATCTTCCACTTTCTGTCATCTTGCAGTATGAGCTCACAAAGTCTCGTTGGGACAGTCTTAACCTTATAATTCAGGCACTTTATGCACAGAGTATTTCAATGCTGTGTGCTGCTCATTGATTGACGTGAGCTTTCTCAGCAGGGTGAGCCATGAAAAAAGTGATGCATTGTTTTGTTGTTGTTCAAATAAAAAAATAAACATTGCTTTTTGAAAAAAAATTCAAGTTGCCAAACATCATCTGACCTTGTAGCCTGTTCTCACTCAACCTGTGAATGAATAATGATATATTATTGGTCTCATAAGGAGTACTGACTACAGTTTTATCATTGGGGTTTGTTATAAGCACACAATTAAATGATAGACTAAAACCACTAACGATATTGCAGTCCTCTAACCTTATAGTCAATGACCCTTCAACAGAGGATCACATCAACTATTGATATTTTTTGTAATGCAGGTTTACGTCCAATATTGTCGTGTTTAAAACTACCTTCTGTCGGTGTTGAAATGAATGAACATTGTGTGCTTTACAGGTGGGAGTTTACATCATACAGTACTGATGAACAGCAGTCAAGGAGATTTAGATACTTAGCCCGCCATATGAGCAGCTAATTCACCCCGCTGAGCAGAAGGTAATTCAACGAGGGAAGTACGTGTGCCTGAGTAAACCCAAATGAACTGTCTTTTTTTATATTGTATTTTTTATTTCCAGTAGGCATGTGAAAGATGGCAATTCACACATTTCCTCAACATGTGTAATATTCCTCCATTGTGCCTATAGACTTTCTTTTAACATACTTAAAATTATGTCTGAGTGTTGGAGTGTGCCCCTGGCTATCTGTAAATGATGTCTGAGTGTTGGAGTGTGCCCCTGGCTATCTGTAAATGATGTCTGAGTGTCGGAGTGTGCCCCTGGCTATCTGTAAATGATGTCTGAGTGTTGGAGAGTGCCCATGGCTATCTGTAAATGATGTCTGAGTGTTGGAGAGTGCCCATGGCTATCTGTAAATGATGTCTGAGTGTTGGAGAGTGCCCCTGGCTATCTGTAAATGATGTCTGAGTGTTGGAGTGTGCCCCTGGCTATCTGTAAATGATGTCTGAGTGTTGGAGAGTGCCCATGGCTATCTGTAAATGATGTCTGAGTGTTGGAGAGTGCCCCTGGCTATCTGTAAATAAATAAATAAAATGAAAATTGTGCCATCTGGTTTGCTTAACACAGGGAATTTGAAATTATTTATACTTTTACTTTTGATATTTAAGTATATACTATAAAAACAAATACTTTTACTCAAGTCAAGTAGTATTTTACTGGGTCACTTTTACTTAACCCTTGTGTTGTCGTAAGGGTAAAAAATGACCCGCCACTATGTTTAACAACAGAGAAAACTCTCTAAATTATATTTTTTACAGGTATATTCTATACAGGTGCTATCTCTTGCTATTTGGTTTTTGCACCTATGCAGTACCTTGAGCAATAACAATAATAAACCTCAAACAATTCTGAAAGGTGTAATAAAACCAAGTGGTGTCTACTGATTAAACACAGTCTTTCTGCATTGTGAAGAGGGGAAACCCAGATATTTACTACTGATTAAACACAGTCTTTCTGCATTGTGAAGAGCATATAGTGAGTCGATAGTGTTCTCAACGTTGAGCCCAGTTCACTCTATTTGTAAATCTGTTGTACGTCATCAAGGTGCATGCACCGTGCCCTGTATTTTGGGGGTGTTTGTGCCATAGTTTTTGATAGCCTATCCTTTCAAAGTATTTCATTTTTACAACCTCAGCGCGGCGTAAATATTTCAGACCTGTTGGAGGACTTTGGGAGACATGGAGGACTTTGGGAGAATGAAAATAAATGAAACATGGAAGGCTCTGGGCTACTCATTCTCCAGTTAAACTTTACGGTCCCAAGTTACCAAGTCAAACTCTTTTCATCTTTCCTCATCCTCTTGCAGTTCTAAGCTACCTCTCGGATATTGATATCATCTGTACTCCGTGTAGAGTTCATTAACCAATGCTAGTGGTAATTCCTTTCATTATGTAAAGGTATTGGTATTTTAAATGTGTTCAATCTATCTATTATTTAATGGCCATTGAGGACAGTGATTGGTGCCTGTCTATCCAGTACACAGCTTTAATAGCAATAGGCTCCAGTACACTGGCTCATCAAACACTCCTTCCAGCTGTAGTAGCAGTAGGCTCCAGTACACTGGCTCATCAAACACTCCGTCCAGCTGTAGTAGCAGTAGGCTCCAGTACACTGGCTCATCAAATACTCCTTCCAGCTGTAGTAGCAGTAGGCTCCAGTACACTGGCTCATCAAATACTCCTTCCAGCTGTAGTAGCAGTAGGCTCCAGTACACTGGCTCATCAAACACTCCTTCCAGCTGTAGTAGCAGTAGGCTCCAGTACACTGGCTCATCAAACACTCCTTCCAGCTGTAGTAGCAGTAGGCTCCAGTACACTGGCTCATCAAATACTCATTCCAGCTGTAGTAGCAGTAGGCTCCAGTACACTGGCTCATCAAATACTCCTTCCAGCTGTAGTAGCAGTAGGCTCCAGTACACTGGCTCATCAAATACTCCTTCCAGCTGTAGTAGCAGTAGGCTCCAGTACACTGGCTCATCAAATACTCCTTCCAGCTGTAGTAGCAGTAGGCTCCAGTACACTGGCTCATCAAATACTCCTTCCAGCTGTAGTAGCAGTAGGCTCCAGTACACTGGCTCATCAAACACTCCTTCCAGCTGTAGTAGCAGTAGGCTCCAGTACACTGGCTCATCAAACACTCCTTCCAGCTGTAGTAGCAGTAGGCTCCAGTACACTGGCTCATCAAACACTCCTTCCAGCTGTAGTAGCAGTAGGCTCCAGTACACTGGCTCATCAAACACTCCTTCCAGCTGTAGTAGCAGTAGACTCCAGTACGCTGGCTCATCAAACACTCCTTCCAGCTGTAGTAGCAGTAGGCTCCAGTACACTGGCTCATCAAACACTCCTTCCAGCTGTAGTAGCAGTAGGCTCCAGTACACTGGCTCATCAAACACTCCTTCCAGCTGTAGTAGCAGTAGGCTCCAGTACACTCCTTCCAGCTGTAGTAGCAGTAGGCTCCAGTACACTCCTTCCACCTGTAGTAGCAGTAGGCTCCAGTACACTCCTTCCACCTGTAGTAGCAGTAGGCTCCAGTACACTCCTTCCACCTGTAGTAACAGTAGGTTCCAGTACACTCCTTCCACCTGTAGTAGCAGTAGGTTCCAGTACACTCCTTCCACCTGTAGTAGCAGTAGGCTCCAGTACACTCCTTCCACCTGTAGTAGCAGTAGGCTCCAGTACACTCCTTCCACCTGTAGTAACAGTAGGTTCCAGTACACTCCTTCCACCTGTAGTAGCAGTAGGCTCCAGTACACTCCTTCCACCTGTAGTAACAGTAGGTTCCAGTACACTTCCTCCACCTGTAGTTGCAGTAGGCTCCAGTACACTCCTTCCACCTGTAGTAACAGTAGGCTCCAGTAAACTCCTTCCACCTGTAGTAGCAGTAGGCTCCAGTACACTCCTTCCACCTGTAGTAGCAGTAGGCTCCAGTACACTCCTTCCACCTGTAGTAACAGTAGGCTCCAGTACACTCCTTCCACCTGTAGTAGCAGTAGGTTCCAGTACACTCCTTCCACCTGTAGTAACAGTAGGCTCCAGTACACTCCTTCCACCTGTAGTAGCAGTAGGCTCCAGTACACTCCTTCCACCTGTAGTAGCAGTAGGTTCCAGTACACTCCTTCCACCTGTAGTAACAGTAGGCTCCAGTACACTCCTTCCACCTGTAGTAGCAGTAGGCTCCAATACACTGCTTCCACCTGTAGTAGCAGTAGGTTCCAGTACACTCCTTCCACCTGTAGTAGCAGTAGGCTCCAGTACACTCCTTCCACATGTAGTAGCAGTAGGTTCCAGTACACTCCTTCCACCTGTAGTTGCAGTAGGCTCCAGTACACTCCTTCCACCTGTAGTAGCAGTAGGCTCCAGTACACTCCTTCCACCTGTAGTAGCAGTAGGCTCCAGTACACTCCTTCCACATGTAGTAGCAGTAGGTTCCAGTACACTCCTTCCACCTGTAGTTGCAGTAGGCTCCAGTACACTCCTTCCACCTGTAGTAGCAGTAGGCTCCAGTACACTCCTTTCACCTGTAGTAGCAGTAGGCTCCAGTACACTCCTTCCACCTGTAGTTGCAGTAGGCTACAGTACACTCCTTCCACCTGTAGTAGCAGTAGGCTCCAGTACACTCCTTCCACCTGTAGTAGCAGTAGGCTCCAGTACACTCCTTCCACCTGTAGTAGCAGTAGGCTCCAGTACACTCCTTTCACCTGTAGTAGCAGTAGGCTCCAGTACACTCCTTCCACCTGTAGTTGCAGTAGGCTACAGTACACTCCTTCCACCTGTAGTAGCAGTAGGCTCCAGTACACTCCTTCCACCTGTAGTAGCAGTAGGCTCCAGTACACTCCTTCCACCTGTAGTAGCAGTAGGCTCCAGTACACTCCTTCCACCTGTAGTAGCAGTAGGCTCCAGTGCGCTCCTTCCACCTGTAGTTGCAGTAGGCTCCAGTACACTCCTTCCACCTGTAGTTGCAGTAGGCTCCAGTACACTCCTTCCACCTGTAGTAGCAGTAGGCTCCAGTACACTCCTTCCACCTGTAGTAGCAGTAGGCTCCAGTACACTCCTTCCACCTGTAGTAGCAGTAGGCTCCAGTACACTCCTTCCACCTGTAGTAGCAGTAGGCTCCAGTACACTCCTTCCACCTGTAGTAGCAGTAGGCTCCAGTACACTCCTTCCACCTGTAGTAGCAGTAGGCTCCAGTACGCTCCTTCCACCTGTAGTTGCAGTAGGCTCCAGTACGCTCCTTCCACCTGTAGTTGCAGTAGGCTCCAGTACACTCCTTCCACCTGTAGTAGCAGTAGGCTCCAGTACACTCCTTCCACCTGTAGTAGCAGTAGGCTCCAGTACACTCCTTCCACCTGTAGTAGCAGTAGGCTCCATTACGCATACCCAACGGCCCAGTTAAATATTTGCTTTTCCACTGTTTTATTCATAAGAGTAGAGGGACGTTCTTATCACTGAAATGTTAAGTATGTCTCTCCTCCTCTCTCCCGGGGTATGTTAATCAGTGGTAGCGTGGCTTCTTATTCTAACACGTCCCAGAGGGTGATGTCTGGCTGGCTGCTGAGGCAGGGTTTTTGTTGCTAACCTTTCTCTCTGTCTGGATACATTCCCATCCAGAGGTTTGTTTTCGCCGCCCCTGTCACTCGCCAATATTTGTCCTTTGTGATTCATAGCCTGTGTGTATTTTGTGTGTGTGTGTGTTTTGTGTGTGTGTATGTGTGTGACAGTGGAGGCTGCTGAGGGGAGGACGGCTCGTAATAATGGCTGGAACAGAGTAGATGGAATAGCATGTGTTTGATGTATTTGATACCATTCCACTGATTCTGCTCCAGCCATTACCACAAGCCCGTCCTCCCCAATTATGGATGACACCAACCTCCTGTGGTGTGTATGTGTGGGTGTGTGGTTGTGTGTGTGTGGTTATGTGTGTGTGTTCGGTGGTGCCGGTGAGCAGTAGGTTTCACACATCCCCATGGCTACACACTAAGTGCAGTAGGTTTCAGCCTCTGTCAGTCCCCGTATTGTAGCTTCCATTAATCTCATAGTTACTGTCAGTCTCTGTCAGTCTCTGTCAGTCTCTGTCAGTATTGTAACTTCCATTAATCCCATAGTTACTGTCAGTCTCTGTCAGTCTCTGTCAGTCCCCGTATTGTAACTTCCATTAATCCCATAGTTACTTTCAGTCTCTGTCAGTCTCTGTCAGTATTGTAACTTCCATTAATCCCATAGTTACTGTCAGTCTCTGTCAGTCTCTGTCAGTCTCTGTCAGTCTCTGTCAGTCCCCGTATTGTAACTTCCATTAATCCCATAGTTACTGTCAGTCTCTGTCAGTCTCTGTCCGTCTCTGTCAGTCTCTGTCAGTATTGTAACTTCCATTAATCCCATAGTTACTGTCAGTCTCTGTCAGTATTGTAACTTCCATTAATTCCATAGTTACTGTCAGTCTCTGTCAGTCTCTGTCAGTATTGTAACTTCCATTAATCCCATAGTTACTGTCAGTCTCTGTCAGTCTCTGCAGTCTCTGTCAGTCCCCGTATTGTAACTTCCATTAATCCCATAGTTACTGTCAGTCTCTGTCAGTCTCTGTCCGTCTCTGTCAGTCTCTGTCAGTATTGTAACTTCCATTAATCCCATAGTTACTGTCAGTCTCTGTCAGTATTGTAACTTCCATTAATTCCATAGTTACTGTCAGTCTCTGTCAGTCTCTGTCAGTCTCTGTCAGTATTGTAACTTCCATTAATCCCATAGTTACTGTCAGTCTCTGTCAGTCTCTGTCAGTCTCTGTCAGTATTGTAACTTCCATTAATTCCATAGTTACTGTCAGTCTCTGTCAGTCTCTGTCAGTATTGTAACTTCCATTAATCTCATAGTTACTGTCAGTCTCTGTCAGTCTCTGTCAGTATTGTAACTTCCATTAATCCCATAGTTACTGTCAGTCTCTGTCAGTCTCTGTCAGTATTGTAACTTCCATTAATCTCATAGTTACTGTCAGTCTCTGTCAGTCTCTGTCAGTATTGTAACTTCCATTAATCCCATAGTTATTGTCAGTCTCTGTCAGTCTCTGTCAGTATTATAACTTCCATTAATCCCATAGTTACTGTCAGTCTCTGTCAGTCTCTGTCAGTATTATAACTTCCATTAATCCCATAGTTACTGTCAGTCTCTGTCAGTCTCTGTCAGTATTGTAACTTCCATTAATCCCATAGTTACGGCCAGCCCTCAGACTCTTCCAAGTATAACATGGTGCATTCTCATTCATTTTGCTGCGTGCTTGCTGCTTTTGTTATTATGTCAATAGGCAAGCAGAGGCAGTACTTGTCCTCCTTCTCAGTTAGCATGAAAGATAAGGGTCAGTATTGGAATTCCCCATAATAAATGTTCCATATCTATAATAACCACATTTCCTTTTTAAAATCATTTTAAGAGGACTCGTTATGGTTGAACGCACCACAGCCGGTCCAGCCTTTTCTGTTTCTTTTCACATGTGTGTGTGTGTGTGTGTGTGTGTGTGCCTACTTGACTTTTTGAATAAGAGGTTTTAAGAATAAATACATTTGTATTTCAGGGTACAACATTGATGGATGTGTGAGTCTTTGCCAGAAACCTACTCAATATTAATAATGGGATACTTAGGCGTTTTGGCAATGGAACCCTTTATGTACTGACCCAGAGTCAGATGAAGCCCTTTATCTACTGACCCAGAGTCAGATGAAGCCTTTTATGTGGCATGGTCTACAGTCAATCACGGACTACAGGAAGAAATCCAGCCCAGTCACGGACCAGGATGTCTTGCTCCCAGGCAGACTAAATAACTTTTTTGCCCGCTTTGAGGACAATACAGTGCCACTGACACGGCCCGCAACCAAAACATGCAGACTCTCCTTCACTGCAGCCGAGGTGAGTAAAACATTTAAACGTGTTAACCCTCGCAAGGCTGCAGGCCCAGACGGCATCCCCAGCCGCGTCCTCAGAGCATGCGCAGACCAGCTGCCTGGTGTGTTTACGGACATATTCAATCAATCCCTATCACAGTCTGCTGTTCCCACATGCTTCAAGAGGGCCACCATTGTTCCTGTTCCCAAGAAAGCTAAGGTAACTGAGCTAAACGACTACCGCCCCGTAGCACTCACTTCCGTCATCATGAAGTGCTTTGAGAGACTAGTCAAGGACCATATCACCTCCACCCTACCTGACACCCTAGACCCACTCCAATTTGCTTTACCGCCCAAATAGGTCCACAGACGATGCAATCTCAACCACACTGCACACTGCCCTAACCCATCTGGACAAGAGGAATACCTATGTGAGAATGCTGTTCATCGACTACAGCTCGGCATTCAACACCATAGTACCCTCCAAGCTCGTCATCAAGCTCGAGACCCTGGGTCTCGACCCCGCCCTGTGCAACTGGGTACTGGACTTCCTGACGGGCCGCCCCCAGGTGGTGAGGGTAGGTAACCACATCTCCACCCCGCTGATCCTCAACACTGGGGCCCCACAAGGGTGCGTTCTGAGCCCTCTCCTGTACTCCCTGTTCACCCACGACTGCGTGGCCACGCACGCCTCCAACTCAATCATCAAGTTTGCGGACGACACAACAGTGGTAGGCTTGATTACCAACAACGACGAGACGGCCTACAGGGAGGAGGTGAGGGCCCTCGGAGTGTGGTGTCAGCAAAATAACCTCACACTCAACGTCAACAAAAATAAGGAGATGATTGTGGACTTCAGGAAACAGCAGAGGGAACACCCCCCTATCCACATCGATGGAACAGTAGTGGAGAGGGTAGTAAGTTTTAAGTTCCTCGGCGTACACATCACAGACAAACTGAATTGGTCCACCCACACAGACAGCATTGTGAAGAAGGCGCAGCAATGCCTCTTCAACCTCAGGAGGCTGAAGAAATGTGGCTTGTCACCAAAAGCACTCACAAACTTCAGGACACCTACACCACCCAATGTCACAGGAAGGCCATAAAGATCATCAAGGACAACAACCACCCGAGCCACTGCCTGATCATCCCGCTATCATCCAGAAGGCGAGGTCAGTACAGGTGCATCAAAGCTGGGACCGAGAGACTGAAAAACAGCTTCTATCTCAAGGCCATCAGACTGTTAAAGAGCCACTGCTGCCAACACACTGACTCAACTCCAGCCACTTTAATAATGGGAATTGATGGGAATTGATGTTAAATATATCACTAGCCACTTTAAACAATGCTACTTAATATAATGTTTACATACCCTACATTATTTATATGTATACGTATATACTGTACTCTATATCATCTACTGCATCTTTATGTAATACATGTATCACTAGCCACTTCTAAACTATGCCACTTTGTTTACATACTCATCTCATATGTATATACTGTACTCGATACCATCTACTGCATCTTGCCTATGCCACTCTGTACCATCACTCATTCATATTCTTTATCCCTTTACACTTGTGTGTATAAGGTAGTAGTTTTGGAATTGTTAGCTAGATTACTCGTTGGTTATTACTGCATTGTCGGAACTAGAAGCACAAGCATTTCGCTACACTTGCATTAACATCTGCTAACCATGTGTATGTGACAAATAAAATGAGATTTGATTTTGATCTACTGACCCAGAGTCAGATGAAGCCCTTTATCTACTGACCCAGAGTCAGATGAAGCCCTTTATCTACTGACCCAGAGTCAGTTGAAGCCCTTTATCTACTGACCCAGAGTCAGATGAAGCCCTTTATCTACTGACCCAGAGTCAGATGAAGCCCTTTATCTACTTCCCAGAGTCAGATGAAGCATTTTATCTACTGACCCAGAGTCAGTTGAAGCCCTTTATCTACTGACCCAGAGTCAGATGAAGCCCTTTATCTACTTCCCCAGAGTCAGATGAAGCATTTTATCTACTGACCCAGAGTCAGATGAAGCATTTTATCTCTATGTAGATAAATGGCCTCGTTTGCCAACATCCTGAAGTCTCCCTTTAAAGCTGGAAACTGCCAGGGAACTCACAATACAATATTATCACAATACTTAGGTGCCGATATGATATGTATTGCGACTCTCACGATTCTATGTGTATTGTAATTTGATACTGTGATTTTATTGCGATCCGATTTTCCGAATATATTGCTCACCATATGTCTGCTGCAGTGGAACGAGAGAGAGCCATGAGAAAATGAGTTTTGATCAGTCATGGAAATAAAAGTGCTGAGAACAACTCCTATTTGAAAGGAGGGGGTGGCAAAGGAAGGGGGAGCAGGGTAAGACGTGACTGCAGTCTCCCATGGCTCAGTAAATACAGACTGGACCCACCTCCCTCAAGGATTCCAGCATGCCAATGACCGAGCTCTCTCTGTGTGTATCTTACCAGTCTCTTTCTTTCTCTCTCTCTCTCTGTGTCTCTCTCTCTCTGTGTCTCTGTCTGTGTCTCTCTCTGTGTCTCTCTCTCTCTCTGTGTCTATCTCTCTCTGTGTCTCTCTCTCTCTCTATCTCTCTCAGTGTCTCTCTCTCTCTCTGTGTCTCTCTCTGTGTCTCTCTCTGTGTCTCTCTCTCTCTCTCTCTCTCTGTCTCTCTCTTTCTGTCTCTCTCTCTCTCTCTCTCTCTGTCTCTCTCTCTCTCTCTCTGTGTCTCTCTCTCTCTCTGTGTCTCTCTCTCTCTCTGTGTCTCTCTCTCTCTCTCTCTCTTTCTGTGTGTCTCTCTCTCTCTCTCTCTCTCTTTCTGTGTCTCTCTCTCTCTCTCTGTGTGTGTCTCTCTCTCTCTCCCAGCCGCATGGATTTAGTGACACACCTTACCAGGGTTGTGGAGAGGCCTTGTGAAAATCTGGCCCCACTTACACACCGATAACATCTTTCTTTCACTGCCATCCCACTGGAAGACTGGGCCTCCTGGAGCCTTATAAAAGGAAGAGGTCAGAAAGCCTTCGGAGGGTCCAGTTGGTGTACGGTCCTTTTTATTTTAGTCGTAACTAATGTCTGGGGCCGTCCGGCCCTGCAATCACGAAGCCTGACATGCCAGCAGTGAGTCTTTGCATCCATGTGATACGTGTGGTTATAGTCAGCCTGTGAAAGGCCTGACTTCACATTTAAGCTCCCTGACAAGTGGTTTTATCAATTTGTTCTACAACACCATAGTCACTTAGACACGCTCTGACAGAACAGAACCAGGGTAGAAAGGGTAAGGAAGATAGAGTCCTTTACACACACTCTCTCTCTCACGCCTGCTCCAGCTCCCCCTCTCTGGCACTCGAGGGCGCCAGGCGGCCCATCATTACGCACACCTGTCACCATCGTTACGCACATCAGCCCTTCATTGGACTCACCTGGACTCTATCACTTGTTGATTGCCTCCCCTATATCTGTCTATTCCTCAGTTTCATCGCCGTGTCAGCATTAATGTTGTTTTGTTCCCCTTGTCCAGACACTGTCCTTGTGTTGTTTCATGTCGGTTATTTATTAAATATTCACTCCCTGTTCTTGTTTCTCGTCTCCCAGCATCTGTTCTGTTCTGCTCTCTCCCAGCATCTGATCTCTCTCTCTCTCTCTCTCTCTCATAATTTAGGAAAGTTACCTTCACTTTCTTGCGCACTATGGGGGGGACTATGGTGGTCTGTTTGAGACTTAGGTATTACAGACTCGGTCAGGGAGAGGTTGAAAATGTCAGTGAAGACACTTGCCAGTTGGTCCATGCATGTTTTGAGTATATGTCCTGGTAATCCGTCTGGCCCTGCGGCTTTGTGAATGTTGACCTGTTTAAAGGTCTTGCTCACATCGGTTACAGAGAGCATAATCACACAGTCGTCCGGAACAGCTGCTGTTCTCATGCATGCTTCAGTGTTGCTTGCCTCGAAGCGATCATAAAAGGCATTTAGCTCTTCTGGTAGGCTTGCGTCACTGGGCATCTCGCCACTGGGTTTCCCTTTGTAGTCCGTAATAGTTTGTAAGCCCTGCCACATTCGAGGAGGGTCAGAGCCGGTGTAGTAGGATCAATTTGTTCTACAACACTATGGTCACTTAGACACACACTGACAGAACAGAACCAAGGTAGAAAGGGTAAGGAAGACTGACTCCTTTACTCCTTTCCTTTACTCTCTCTCTCTCCCTCTCTCTCTCTCTCTCTCTCTCACTCATTCTATCTACTCCCTCTCTCTTTCGCTCTCTCTCTCTCTGACATTTGCAGGTAATGATTTTATCAGCTTGTTAATTGCAGATGACCCTCATCCCAGATGAACATCTATAAAGCGGCACATAGAGACCTTGTCTGCTCTCCAATGCTCTGTGTGTGTGTGTGTGTGTGTGTGTGTGTGTGTGTGAAGCGGCCCATAGAGACCTGGGCTGCTCTATAATGATGCTTTAATAATGCCCATTACCCAGCCAGAGGTTGGAATCTGCAGCAGGCCAGTCGTTCTTTACCACAGATCGCACAAACTGCTTGTAAAGCATTCATCGCAGGAGGACGACTGATCCATTTGGGAATGATGCCGAAAAACATTTTGAATGCAGTTCTTATGTTGCACTCTGATACATAACATACCTTAATGATCCACTATGTGTATGTAGGGCGGCCAGGGGCTAGGCATGTGGCAGTTGCTGCTGTGTTTAAGGTACGTACATGCTGGGCACTTGCACTGCAGATTTAGTCCATTTAAGGGCAGATGTTTTAGCTTCTGTATGCTACTTGTTGGGCTAATGGATTTTGCTGACGCACATACCAGAGTGTTTATGGGGTCAGAGGGAGGGCCCTTCCTGTATTAGGCAGGCGGTGTGGTTAATGGAGCCCTTCCTGTATTAGGCAGGCGGTGTGGTTAATGTAGCCCTTCCTGTTTTAGGCAGGCGGTGTGGTTAATGTAGCCCTTCCTGTATTAGGCAGGCGGTGTGGTTAATGTAGCCCTTCCTGTTTTAGGCAGGCGGTGTGGTTAATGGAGCCCTTCCTGTTTTAGGCAGGCGGTGTGGTTAATGGAGTTCTTCCTGTATTAGGCAGGCGGTGTGGTTAATGTAGCCCTTCCTGTTTTAGGCAGGCGGTGTGGTTAATGGAGCCCTTCCTGTTTTAGGCAGGCGGTGTGGTTAATGGAGCCCTTCCTGTATTAGGCAGGTGGTGTGGTTAATGGAGCCCTTCCTGTATTAGGCAGGCGATGTGGTTAATGGAGCCCTTCCTGTATTAGGCAGGCGGTGTGGTTAATGGAGCCCTTCCTGTTTTAGGCAGGCGGTGTGGTTAATGGAGCCCTTCCTGTTTTAGGCAGGCGGTGTGGTTAATGGAGCCCTTCCTGTATTAGGCAGGTGGGTGTGGTTAATGGAGCCCTTCCTGTATTAGGCAGGCGGTGTGGTTAATGGAGCCCTTCCTGTATTAGGCAGGCGGTGTGGTTAATGGAGCCCTTACTGTTTTAGGCAGGCGGTGTGGTTATGGAGCCCTTCCTATATTAGGCAGGCGGTGTGGTTAATGGAGCCCTTCCTGTATTAGGCAGGCGGTGTGGTTAATGGAGCCCTTCCTGTATTAGGCAGGCGGTGTGGTTAATGGAGCCCTTCCTGTATTAGGCAGGCGGTGTGGTTAATGGAGCCCTTCCTGTTTTAGGCAGGCGGTGTGGTTATGGAGCCCTTCCTATATTAGGCAGGCGGTGTGGTTAATGGAGCCCTTCCTGTATTAGGCAGGCGGTGTGGTTAATGGAGCCCTTCCTGTATTAGGCAGGCGGTGTGGTTAATGGAGCCCTTCCTGTATTAGGCAGGCGGTGTGGTTAATGGAGCCCTTCCTGTTTTAGGCAGGCGGTGTGGTTATGGAGCCCTTCCTGTATTAGGCAGGCGGTGTGGTTAATGGAGCCCTTCCTGTTTTAGGCAGGCGGTGTGGTTAATGGAGCCCTTCCTGTTTTAGGCAGGCGGTGTGGTTAATGGAGCCCTTCCTGTATTAGGCAGGTGGTGTGGTTAATGGAGCCCTTCCTGTATTAGGCAGGCGGTGTGGTTAATGGAGCCCTTCCTGTATTAGGCAGGCGGTGTGGTTAATGGAGCCCTTACTGTTTTAGGCAGGCGGTGTGGTTATGGAGCCCTTCCTATATTAGGCAGGCGGTGTGGTTAATGGAGCCCTTCCTGTATTAGGCAGGCGGTGTGGTTAATGGAGCCCTTCCTGTATTAGGCAGGCGGTGTGGTTAATGGAGCCCTTCCTGTATTAGGCAGGCGGTGTGGTTAATGGAGCCCTTCCTGTTTTAGGCAGGCGGTGTGGTTATGGAGCCCTTCCTATATTAGGCAGGCGGTGTGGTTAATGGAGCCCTTCCTGTATTAGGCAGGCGGTGTGGTTAATGGAGCCCTTCCTGTATTAGGCAGGCGGTGTGGTTAATGGAGCCCTTCCTGTATTAGGCAGGCGGTGTGGTTAATGGAGCCCTTCCTGTTTTAGGCAGGCGGTGTGGTTATGGAGCCCTTCCTGTATTAGGCAGGCGGTGTGGTTAATGGAGCCCTTCCTGTATTAGGCAGGCGGTGTGGTTAATGGAGCCCTTCCTGTATTAGGCAGGCGGTGTGGTTAATGGAGCCCTTCCTGTATTAGGCAGGCGGTGTGGTTAATGGAGCCCTTCCTGTTTTAGGCAGGCGGTGTGGTTATGGAGCCCTTCCTGTATTAGGCAGGCGGTGTGGTTAATGGAGCCCTTCCTGTATTAGGCAGGCGGTGTGGTTAATGGAGCCCTTCCTGTATTAGGCAGGCGGTGTGGTTAATGGAGCCCTTCCTGTATTAGGCAGGCGGTGTGGTTAATGGAGCCCTTCCTGTTTTAGGCAGGCGGTGTGGTTATGGAGCCCTTCCTGTATTAGGCAGGCGGTGTGGTTAATGGAGCCCTTCCTGTATTAGGCAGGCGGTGTGGTTAATGGAGCCCTTCCTGTATTAGGCAGGCGGTGTGGTTAATGGAGCCCTTCCTGTATTAGGCAGGCTGTGTGGTTAATGGAGCCCTTCCTGTATTAGGCAGGCGGTGTGGTTAATGGAGCCCTTCCTGTATTAGGCAGGCGGTGTGGTTAATGGATCCCTTCCTGTTTTAGGCAGGCGGTGTGGTTATGGAGCCCTTCCTGTATTAGGCAGGCCGCGTGGTTAAAATTCTTAGGGCTAGGCGTACCGTCAGCAGGACAACCTGTTGACAACATCCGGTGAAATTGGAGCAATTGAAATAAATACTCGTAATATTAAACATGTATGAACATACAAGTATCTTATATCGATTAATAGCTTAAATTCCTGTTAATCTAACTGCACTCTGATTTCAGTCTGCAGTCTGATTTACTGAGACTCTCTTTTCTGTATACATCAATGATGTTGCTTCTGCTGCTGGTGATTCTCTGCACCTGCCCGCCCATCCAGCATCACTACTCAGGTATATCTCTCTGGTCACCCCCAAAACCAATTCTTTCTTTGGCCGCCTCTCCTTCCAGTTCTCTGCTGCCAATGACTGGAACGAACTACAAAAATCTCTGAAACTGGAAATACTTATCTCCCCCACTAGCTTTAAGCACCAACTGTCAGAGCAGCTCACAGAATACTGCACCTGTACATAGCCCACCTATAATTTAGCCCAAACAACTACCTCTTTCCCTACTGTATTTATTTTATTTATTTATTTTGCTCCTTTGCACCCAATTATTTTTTATTTCTACTTTGCACATTCTTCCACTGCAAATCTACCATTCCAGTGTTTTACTTGCTATATTGTATTTACTTTGCCACTATGGCCTATTTTATTGCCTTACCTCCGTTATTTTATCTCATTTGCACACACTGTATATAGACTTTTCTATTGTATTATTGACTGTATGTTTGTTTATTCCATGTGTAACTCTGTGTTGTTGTTTGTGTCACACTGCTTTGCTTTATCTTGGCCTGGTCACAGTTGTAAATGAGAACTTGTTCTCAACAAGCCTACCTGGTTAAATAAAGGTGAAATAACATAAAAATAATACAAATGTGGTTAATGGAGCCCTTCCTGTATTAGGTGATGCAGTTAATTGAATCCTTATTGATTCCATGTTCCAATTCCTAATTATATGAGTGATTCAGACTCATCACTTGAATTCAGAGCAGTGTCCTGTGGAACGGATGATGGAGGGCGAGAGAGAGGGGTGAGAGGAGAAAGAAGGAACTACAAGGGTGAAATTATAGCCCCGACCATCTCGATGGGCTGCCGTGGTCTTAGTGTGGGTGTGAGTGCGTTGTGTGTTCTCAAAGTCTGTTTGAGAATCTGTTTGTATGTGCGTGCCAGGGCAGAACAGCCATATTTGGTGTACACAAAGAGAAAACAGAGAGAGAAAGGGTAAGCATACAAACACAAACCTTGTAATTAATTAGGAACCAGCATGGAGACCACATGCTTTGGGTGGGTAAGGGCTTTAGGGGGTGCAGGGAATCACGCCCTTGTCAGTGCCAGTCTATGGATTGAGCACAAAGACAGGCATTAGATGTGCCAAGCCCTCTTTACAAGGCTGCGGGGAAGCATGTCCCTCCCTCAGCATCACAACACCCATCCAATATTGTTGGAAGTCAGGTCTCCATCATTGAGAGGGAGGGAGGGAGCAGAGACTCACTAATTATACTGAAATTAACATCTACAATGAGCAGCACAGACTGAATGGCTCTTTTTACTTCTGCATTCAAAATAGAGAGAGAAAGAAGTGTTTCTCTGAGAGAGACAAGAAAAGTGAGGGACAGGAACATGAGTTTCATCTCCTCTCCTGCCACTCCCCTCCTCTCCATGTTGCTCCTGTCCTCTTCTTTCCTCTCCTCTCCTGCCACTTCTCTCCTCTCATCACATTTCCTCTCCTCTCCTCTTCTCTCCCTCCACTTCTATCCTCTCCCCTCCTCTTCTCTCCCTCCACTTCTATCCTCTCCTATACTCTCCTCCCCTTTCTTATAATCTCATCTCCTCTCACTCCACTTCTATCCTCTCCTATACTCTCATCACCTTTCCTATAATCTCCTCTCCTCTCACTCCACTTCTATCCTCTCCTCCCCTTTCCTATGATCTCCTATCCTCTCTCCGCTCCCTCCATTTATATCATCTCCTCTCATCTCCTTTCATCTAGTCTCCTTTCCTGTCCACTCCTATTGTCTCTTCTTTCTCTCCTCTCATATCCTCTCCTTTCATCTCATCTCCTCTCCTATACACTCCTCTCATCTCGTATTCTCTCCTTTCCCTCCACAACTCCCCTTTCCTCTCCATCCATTTCTCTCCTTTCAACTCCCATCCTCTCCTTTCCTATCCTATCCATTTCTTCTCCTCTTCTCATCTTTCGTATAATCTCCACTCCCTCCCCTCCACTCATCTCCTTTCCCTCCACTCCTCTCCTCTCCTCTCCTCTCCTCTCCTCTCCTCTCCTCTCCTCTCCTCTCTCCTCTCCTCTCCTCTCCTCTCCTCCTCAAGCCTGTAAGCCTCAACCTGATTTAGCCTATTGAACTTGGATTCAGGACTCTATGTAACCAATATCAAATCAACAAATTCATACACTTAGGGTGGAAGAAAGAGATATAGACTTTATTATGATTGTAAAATGACCTAAATATAGTTGCATCCATCTCCCTGGTCCTATCCTGCTGATATCTCCCTGGTCCTATCCTGCTGATATCTCCCTGGTCCTATCCTGCTGATATCTCCCTGGTCCTATCCTGCTGATATCTCCCTGGTCCTATCCTGCTGATATCTCCCTGGTCCTATCCTGCTGATATATCCCTGGTCCTATCCTGCTGATATCTCCCTGGTCCTATCCTGCTGATATCTCCCTGGTCCTATCCTGCTGATATCTCCCTGGTCCTATCCTGCTGATATCTCCCTGGTCTTATCCTGCTGATATCTCCCTGGTCCTATCCTGCTGATATCTCCCTGGTCCTATCCTGCTGATATCTCCCTGGTCCTTATCTCCCTGGTCCTATCCTGCTGATATCTCCCCAGCCCACGTCTCCTGACACCTTCCAGGTCCTCTCCTGCTGATATCTCCCCGGTCCACTCCTCCTGAAATCTCCACGGTCCTCTACTCCTGATACCTCCCCGGTACATTCCTCCTGATATCTCCAAGGTCCATTCCTCCTGACATCTACACGGTCCACTCCTCCTGAAATCTCCACGGTCCTCTACTCCTGATACCTCCCCGGTACATTCCTCCTGATATCTCCAAGGTCCATTCCTCCTGACATCTACACGGTCCACTCCTCCTGATATCTCCCTCGTCCTATCGTCCTGATATCTCCACGGTCCACTCGTCCTGATATCTCCCCGGTCCAGTCCTCCTTATATTTCCACGGGCCATTCCTCCTGATATCTCCATTCCTCCTGATATATCCGCATCCACTCCTCCTGATATCTCCACTCCTCCTGATATCTCCCCGGTCCATTCCTACTGAAATCTCCCCGGTCCACTCCTCCTGATATCTCCCCGGTCCATTCCTACTGATATCTCCCCGGTCCATTCCTACTGATATCTCCCCGGTCCACTCCTCCTGATATCTCCCCGGTCCACTCCTCCTGATATCTCCCCGGTCCATTCCTCCTGATATCTCCCCGGTCCACTCCTCCTGATATCTCCCCGGTCCACTCCTCCTGATATCTCCCCGGTCCACTCCTCCTGATATCTCCCCGGTCCACTCCTCCTGATATCTCCCCGGTCCATTCCTCCTGATATCTCCCCGGTCCACTCCTCCTGATATCTCCCCGGTCCATTCCTCCTGATATCTCCCCGGTCCACTCCTCCTGATATCTCCCCGGTCCACTCCTCCTGATATCTCCCCGGTCCACTCCTCCTGATATCTCCCCGGTCCACTCCTACTGATATCTCCCCGGTCCATTCCTACTGATATCTCCCCGGTCCACTCCTACTGATATCTCCCCGGTCCATTCCTACTGATATCTCCCCGGTCCACTCCTCCTGATATCTCCCCGGTCCATTCCCACTGATATCTCCCCAGTGCATTCCTCCTGATATCTCCATGGTCCACTCTTCCTGATATCTCCACTTCTCCTGATATCTCCCCGGTCCACTCCTCCTGATATCTCCCCGGTCCATTCCTACTGATATCCCCCCGGTCCATTCCTACTGATATCTCCCCGGTCCACTCCTCCTGATATCTCCCGGTCCATTCCCACTGATATCTCCCCAGTGCATTCCTCCTGATATCTCCATGGTCCACTCTTCCTGATATCTCCACTTCTCCTGATATCTCCCCGGTCCACTCCTCCTGATATCTCCCCGGTCCATTCCTACTGATATCTCCCCGGTCCACTCCTCCTGATATCTCCCCGGTCCATTCCCACTGATATCTCCCCAGTGCATACCTCCTGATATCTCCATGGTCCACTCTTCCTGATATCTCCACTTCTCCTGATATCTCCCCGGTCCACTCCTCCTGATATCTCCCCGGTCCATTCCTACTGATATCTCCCCGGTCCATTCCTACTGATATCTCCCTGGTCCACTCCTCCTGATATCTCCCCGGTCCACTCCTCCTGATATCTCCCCGGTCCATTCCTCCTGATATCTCCCCGGTCCACTCCTCCTGATATCTCCCCAGTCCACTCCTCCTGATATCTCCCCGGTCCATTCCTCCTGATATCTCCCCGGTCCACTCCTCCTGATATCTCCCCGGTCCATTCCTCCTGATATCTCCCCGGTCCACTCCTCCTGATATCTCCCCGGTCCACTCCTCCTGATATCTCCCCGGTCCACTCCTACTGATATCTCCCCGGTCCTTTCCTACTGATATCTCCCCGGTCCACTCCTCCTGATATCTCCCCGGTCCATTCCCACTGATATCTCCCCAGTGCATTCCTCCTGATATCTCCATGGTCCACTCTTCCTGATATCTCCACTTCTCCTGATATCTCCCCGGTCCACTCCTCCTGATATCTCCCCGGTCCATTCCTACTGATATCCCCCCGGTCCATTCCTACTGATATCTCCCCGGTCCACTCCTCCTGATATCTCCCCGGTCCATTCCCACTGATATCTCCCCAGTGCATTCCTCCTGATATCTCCATGGTCCACTCTTCCTGATATCTCCACTTCTCCTGATATCTCGCCGGTCCACTCCTCCTGATATCTCCCCGGTCCATTCCTACTGATATCTCCCCGGTCCACTCCTCCTGATATCTCCCCGGTCCATTCCCACTGATATCTCCCCAGTGCATTCCTCCTGATATCTCCATGGTCCACTCTTCCTGATATCTCCACTTCTCCTGATATCTCCCCGGTCCACTCCTCCTGATATCTCCCCGGTCCATTCCTACTGATATCTCCCCGGTCCATTCCTACTGATATCTCCCCGGTCCACTCCTCCTGATATCTCCCCGGTCCACTCCTCCTGATATCTCCCCGGTCCACTCCTCCTGATATCTCCCCAGTGCATTCCCACTGATATCTCCCCAGTGCATTCCTCCTGATATCTCCATGGTCCACTCTTCCTGATATCTCCACTTCTCCTGATATCTCCCCGGTCCACTCCTCCTGATATCTCCCCGGTCCATTCCCACTGATATCTCCCTTGTCCTCTCCTCCTGATATCTCCACAGTCCATTCCTCCTGATATCTCCACGGTCCACTCCTCATTGAAGCTTTGATTCTAGCCATTGTGTCCTATCTACCCACTGACTCCACATTCCTCATGGGTGTTTGATGATCACACTAACTGTATGATCTAAGGGGGTTGGTACTGCTGCCCCCAGCCCCCTACCCGGCAGGATTGTTAGATACATTTACTATAGGCTATATCTGTTTAAGTGTTGGAAGGTCATAGGTTAATGGAAAGTCAAATGTAGGCTAATGTGGATTAACCTAGGTAATGTAGACGCGTGGATTAACGTAGGTATTTTAGGCTAATGTGGATTAATGTAGGTAATGTAGGCTAATGTGGATTAACGTAGGTAATGTAGGTAGCTGTGGATTAACGTAGGTAATGTAGAGAGATGTGGATTAACCAGCATCTCTGTAGAGAGATTAACATAGGTAATGTAGGTTAATGTTGATTAACGTAGGTAATGTAGGCTAATGTGGATTAACGTAGGTATTGTAGGCTAATGTGGATTAACGTAGCTATTGTAGGCTAATGTGGATTAACGTAGGAAATGTAGGCTAATGTGGATTAACGTAGGTATTGTAGGCTAATGTGGATTAACGTAGGTATTGTAGGCTAATGTGGATTAACGTAGGTAGCTGTGGATTAATGTAGGTAATGTAGGCTAATGTGGATTAACGTAGGTGATGTAGGCTAATGTGGATTAACGTAGGTGATGTAGGCTAATGTGGTTTAATGTAGGTAATGTAGGCTAATGTGGATTAACGTAGGTAATGTAGGTAGCTGTGGATTAAGGTAGGTAATGTAGAGAGATGTGGATTAACGTAGGTAATGTAGGTTAATGTTGATTAACGTAGGTAATGTAGGCTAATGTGGATTAACGTAGGTATTGTAGGCTAGTGTGGATTAACGTAGGTATTGTAGGCTAATGTGGATTAACGTAGGAAATGTAGGCTAATGTGGATTAACGTAGGTATTGTAGGCTAATGTGGATTAACGTAGGTATTGTAGGCTAATGTGGATTAACGTAGGTAGCTGTGGATTAACGTAGGTAATGTAGAGAGATGTGGATTAACGTAGGTAATCTAGAGAGATGTGGATTAACGTAGGTAATGTAGGTTAATGTGGATTAACGTAGGTAATGTAGGCTAATGTGGATTAACGTAGGTATTGTAGGCTAATGTGGATTAACGTAGGTATTGTAGGCTAATGTGGATTAACGTAGGAAATGTAGGCTAATGTGGATTAACGTAGGTATTGTAGGCTAATGTGGATTAACGTAGGTATTGTAGGCTAATGTGGATTAACGTAGGTATTGTAGGCTAATGTGGATTAACGTAGGTAGCTGTGGATTAATGTAGGTAATGTAGGCTAATGTGGATTAACGTAGGTGATGTAGGCTAATGTGGATTAACGTAGGTGATGTAGGCTAATGTGGTTTAATGTAGGTAATGTAGGCTAATGTGGATTAACGTAGGTAATGTAGGTAGCTGTGGATTAAGGTAGGTAATGTAGAGAGATGTGGATTAATGTAGGTAATGTAGGTTAATGTTGATTAACGTAGGTAATGTAGGCTAATGTGGATTAACGTAGGTATTGTAGGCTAGTGTGGATTAACGTAGGTATTGTAGGCTAATGTGGATTAACGTAGGAAATGTAGGCTAATGTGGATTAACGTAGGTATTGTAGTCTAATGTGGATTAACGTAGGTATTGTAGGCTAATGTGGATTAACGTAGGTAGCTGTGGATTAATGTAGGTAATGTAGGCTAATGTGGATTAACGTAGGTGATGTAGGCTAATGTGGATTAACGTAGGTGATGTAGGCTAATGTGGTTTAATGTAGGTAATGTAGGCTAATGTGGATTAACGTAGGTAATGTAGGGTAATGTGGTTTAATGTAGGTAATGTATGATAATGTGGATTAATGTAGGCAATGTAGGATCATGTGGATTAATGTAGGTAATGTATGCTAATGTGGACTAACATAGGTCATGTAGAACGCTTTGGATTAACGTAGGTATTGTAGGTAGCTGTGGATTAACGTAGGTAATTTAGGTAGAGAGAGAGAGAGAGAGAGAGAGAGAGAGAGAGAGAGAGAGAGAGGGTAGAACAGTTGGATAGAGGGAGGAAGGGAGAGAGGGATGGATGGAAAGTAAAGGGCATGTCTAAATGCTCCGCAGCACATCAGGCTCCATTCAATCTTTAGGGCTGAAGAGCCGCTTAATATTGACCATTAAGCAATGTTCCCACGGAGGCCGGAGACTGCATTCACAGCAATGTTCCCACGGAGGCCGGAGACTGCATTCACAGTAAACAATGCATGTCGGCTCAATCGGAAAATACCTTTAAAGGCCCAGTTCAGTCAAAAATGTGATTTCCTATGTTTTATATACACTCAGTGGCAAGTTTATTTGGTACACCCATCTGGTACTGACACCCTTTAGCCTACAGAACAGGCTAAATTCTTCAGGGCATGGTAACGTTGCTCCCCGGAGCCGCTTCTTCTGGTTTTCATCTGATAGGAGTGGAACCCTGTGTGGACGTCTGCTGCAGTGGCCCATCCGTGACAGGAACCGATGAGTTGTGCATTCCGGGTTTACCGTTCTGCACACCACTGTTGTACAGCGACGTTGCCTGTTTGTGTTTGCATGCTATCCATTGTTGCGCCTGGGTATTTGCCTCTAATATTTGTAATGCCAGGGTATATCATGTTTCCCCAGAATATATTTTTAAATAAAGCTGGGTAAAGGCTGGACTTTTTCAAAGTACCAGTGCATGTTATCATCTGGCAGCTGTGTTGATTGTGTCTCTGCCATGTTCTTCATCTGAGCAGAAGTAATGTGCTCCACAACTGGGCTATACACCTTCTCGGGTGTCCAGTGAAACTGGCACAACACCAGCCACTACTGTTGCCACTGGAACAAAAGCATTTGCATTCCTTTGCCCTGTTCTGATACCAATGTGATTCCACTTGGTTTCCCAACCACCTCCCGTCTCCTCAGGAGCTCCTCCTGGTAAGCAGCTGGTCTCTTGGTGCCTAAAGAGGTAAAGGAGATATGGTTAGAGTAGTGTATGGACGGGTGGGGGGAGGGTACTCCATCTTTGTCACACTGACACTTCCAGCTCCGTGCATGCTGTGGGAGCCAGGTGCAGCTCGAGGCAGAGCAGGCAGGGAGGAGAGGGAGGCGGGGAGGAGAGGGAGGCTGGGAGGAGAGGGAGGAGAAGGAGGAGGGGAGGAGAGGGAGGACAGGGAGGCAGGGAGGACAGAGAGGGAGGAGAAGGAGGAGGGGAGGCAGGGAGGGGAGGAGAGGGAGGAGAAGGAGGAGGGAGGAGAGGGAGGACAGGGAGGCAGGGAGGAAAGGGAGGCGTGTCCTCTCCTCCCCTCCTCCCTCTCCTCCCCTCCTCCCTCTCCTCCCAGCCTCCCTCTCCTCCCAGCCTCCCTCTCCTCCCAACCACCTCCCGTCTCCTCAGGAGCTCCTCCTGGTAAGCAGCTGGTCTCTTGGTGCCTAAAGAGGTAAAGGAGATATGGTTAGAGTAGTGTATGGACGGGTGGGGGGAGGGTACTCTATCTTTGTCACACTGACACTTCCAGCCCCGTGCATGCTGTGGGAGCCAGGTGCAGCTCGAGGCAGAGCAGGCAGGGAGGAGAGGGAGGCGGGGAGGAGAGGGAGGCTGGGAGGAGAGGGAGGAGGGGAGGAGAGGGAGGAGAAGGAGGAGGGGAGGAGAGGGAGGCAGGGAGGACAGGGAGGCGTGGAGGAGGGGAAGAGGGGAGGACAGGGAGGCGGGGGAGGAGAGGTAGGAGGGGAGGAGAGGGAGGAGGGAGGGAGGGAGGAGGGGGAGGCGGGGAGGAGAGGGAGAACAGGGAGGAGGGGAAGAGGGGGAGGAGGGGAGGAGAGGGAGGACAGGGAGGAGGGGAGGACAGGGAGGCGGGGAGGGCAGGGAGGAGGGGAAGAGGGGGAGGAGGGGAGGAGAGGGAGGACAGGGAGGTGGGGGAGGAGAGGGAAGAGGGGAGGAGACGGAGGTGGGGAGGAGAGGGAGGCTGGGAGGAGAGGGAGGTGGGGAAGAGAGGGAGGAGAGGATGGAGGGGAGGAGAGGGAGGAGAGGGAGGACAGGGAGGCGGGGAGGAGAGGGAAGAGGGGAGGAGAGGTAGGAGAGGGAGAACAGGGAGGAGGGAAGAGGGGGAGGAGGGGAGGAGAGGGAGGACAGGGAGGAGGGGGAGGACAGGGAGGCGGGGAGGACAGGGAGGAGGGGAAGAGGGGGAGGAGGGGAGGAGAGGGAGGACAGGGAGGTGGGGAGGAGAGGGAAGAGGGGAGGAGAGGGAGGTGGGGAAGAGAGGGAGGAGAGGATGGAGGGGAGGAGAGGGAGGAGAGGGAGGACAGGGAGGCGGGGAGGAGAGGGAAGAGGGGAGGAGAGGGAGGCGGGGAGGAGGGGGAGGCTGGGAGGAAATGGAGGAGGGGAGGAGAGGGAGGTGGGGAGGAGAGGGAGGCAGGGAGGAGGGGAGTCTGGGAGGAGAGGGAGGAGGGGTGGAGGGGAGGAGAAGGGGAGAGGGAGGTGGGGAGGAGAGGGAGGCAGGGAGGGAGGGGAGGCTGGGAGGAGAGGGAGGTGGGGAGGAGAGGGAAGAGGGGAGGAGAGGGAGGCTGGGAGGAGAGGGAGGTGGGGAAGAGAGGGAGGAGGGGAGGAGAGGGGAGGACAGGGAGGCGGGGAGGAGAGGGAGGAGGGGTGGAGAGGGAGGAGGGAGGAGAGGGAGGTGGGGAGGAGAGGGAGGCAGGGAGGGAGGGGAGGCTGGGAGGAGAGGGAGGCGGGGAGGAGAGGGAGGAGGGAAGGAGAGGGAGGCGGGGAGGAGAGGGAGGCAGGGAGGGAAGGGGGTCTGATCCACAGTCAGTCTCTCCTGAGACAGAGAGGATCAGTCTGTCTTCTACACAAAGGGCTATTTCAGGATATTCTTCCCTCTATCTCTTGTTCTGTCTTTTTTTCGCATATTATTTTGTACTTGTTGAAAATGTTGAATCAAGAACAGACTCTGGAAAGCACAGGGACATAATGTGGTCTAGGAGTGGCAGTGAAGTTATATGGCCTGCTGTCAACAGGCTCTATATTACAGGAGGCGTTTCCATAACATGAAGATCTTTATTGTGTATTTTCCAGACAGCTGGTTTTTGTGATCCCAGATCCTCGCGGTCTGGGAATGGCTGCAGAGTTAAACGGTTTTCACTCACTTTCTGGTTTCTGTCTCTTTGCCTTCTCTCTCCCATTCCCTCCCCCTCCCTTGCCCTCTGTCTCTCTCTCTCTCCATTCCCTCCTTCTGTCTCTGGTCAAATAACAAACTGGAATTATCCAATTCATGACAGTGCAGCTCCCTAGAGGAGCAGCGTGGTAGGATTATATTTCCTGGAGGACAGTGAGGTTTATCTGGATGACAGTGAGGTTTATCTGGAGGACAGTGAGGTTTGTCTGCAGGACAGTGAGGTTTGTCTAGAGGACAGTGAGGTTTGTCTGGAGGACAGTGAGGTTTGTCTGGAGGACAGTGAGGTTTGTCTGGAGGACAGTGAGGTTTATCTGGAGGACCGTGAGGTTTGTCTGGAGGACAGTGAGGTTTGTCTAGAGGACAGTGATGTTTGTCTGGACGACAGTGAGGTTTGTCTGGAGGACAGTGAGGTTTATCTGGAGGACAGTGAGGTTTGTCTGCAGGACAGTGAGATTTGTCTAGAGGACAGTGAGGTTTGTCTGGAGGACAGTGAGGTTTGTCTGGAGGACAGTGAGGTTTGTCTGGAGGACAGTGAGGTTTATCTGGAGGACCGTGAGGTTTGTCTGGAGGACAGTGAGGTTTGTCTGGAGGACAGTGATGTTTGTCTGGACGACAGTGAGGTTTGTCTGGAGGACAGTGAGGTTTGTCTGGAGGACAGTGAGGTTTATCTGGAGGACAGTGAGGTTTGTCTGGAGGACAGTGATGTTTGTCTGGACGACAGTGAGGTTTGTCTGGAGGACAGTGATGTTTGTCTGGAGGACAGTGAGGTTTGTCTGGTCCTCTTTGATACCATGCCAGAGGATGACATCCCTGCTCAAGCCAGCGCATGTCCAGGCCCGTCTGAAGTTTGCCAATGACCATCTGGATGATCCAGAGGAGGAATGGGAGAAGGTCATGTGGTCTGATGAGACAAAAATAGAGCTTTTTGGTCTAAACTCCACTCGCCCTGTTTGGAGGAAGAAGAAGGATGAGTACAACCCCAAGAACACCATCCCAACCGTGAAGCATGGAGGTGGAAACATCATTCTTTGGGGATGCTTTTCTGCAAAGGGGACAGGACGACTGTACCGTATTGAGGGGAGGATGGATGGGGCCATGTATCGCGAGATCTTGGCCAACAACCTCCTTTCCTCAGTAAGAGCATTGAAGATGGGTCGTGGCTGGGTCTTCGAGCATGACAACGACCCGAAACACACAGCCAGAGCAACTAAGGAGTGGCTCCGTAAGAAGCATCTCAAGGTCCTGGAGTGGTCTAGCCAGTCTCCAGACCTGAACCCAATGGAAAATCTTTGGAGGGAGCTGAATGTCTGTATTGCCCAGCGACAGCCCCGAAACCTGATGGTTCTGGGGAAGGTCTGTATGGAGGAATGGGCCAAAATCCCTGCTGCAGTGTGTGCAAACCTGGTCAAGAACTACTGGAAATGTATGATCTCTGTAATTGCAAACAAAGGTTTCTGTACCAAATATTAAGTTCTGGTTTTCTGATGTATCAAATACTTATGTCATGCAATAAAATCCAAATGAATTACTTAAAAATCATACATGATTTTCTGGATTTTTGTTTTAGATTCCATCTCTCACAGTTGAAGTGTACCTATGATACAAATTACAGACCTCTACATGCTTTTTAATAGGAAAACCTGCACAATTGGCAGTGTATCAAATACTTGTTCTCCCCACTGTATATACACTGTGCTCTACTGTACAGACCTCTCCTAGCTATCTACACAATACTCTACAGTACAGCCCTCTCCTAGCTATCTACACAATACTCTACAGTACAGCCCTCTCCTAGCTATCTACACAATACTCTACTGTACAGCCCTCTTCTAGCTATCTACACCATATTCTACTGTACAGCCCTCTTCTAGCTATCTACACCATACTCTACTGTACAGCCCTCTATTAGTTATCTACTCCATACTCTACTCTACAGCCCTCTCCTAGATATCTACACCACACTCTCCTTGATAACTACACCATATTCTACTATACAGCCCTCTCCTAGCTATATACACCGAACTCTACTTTATAGCCCTCTCCTTGATAACTACACCATATTCTACAGTACAGCCCTCTCCTAGCTATCTACACAATACTCTACAGTACAGCCCTCTCCTAGCTATCTACACAATACTCTACTGTACAGCCCTCTCGTAGCTATATACACCATACTCTACTGTACAGCCCTCTTCTAGCTATATACACCATATTCTACAGTACAGCCCTCTCCTAGCTATCTACACAATACTCTACTGTACAGCCCTCTTCTAGCTATCTACACCATATTCTACAGTACAGCCCTCTCGTAGCTATATACACCATACTCTACTGTACAGCCCTCTCCTAGCAATCTACACAATACTCTACTGTACAGCCCTCTTCTAGCTATCTACACAATACTCTACTGTACAGCCCTCTTCTAGCTATCTACACCATATTCTACAGTACAGCCCTCTCGTAGCTATATACACCATACTCTACTGTACAGCCCTCTCCTAGCAATCTACACAATACTCTACTGTACAGCCCTCTCCTAGCTATCTACACAATACTCTACTGTACAGCCCTCTTCTAGCTATCTACACCATATTCTACAGTACAGCCCTCTCGTAGCTATATACACCATACTCTACTGTACAGCCCTCTTCTAGCAATCTACACCATATTCTACTATACAGCCCTCTCCTAGCTATATACACCGAACTCTACTTTATAGCCCTCTCCTTGATAACTACACCATATTCTACAGTACAGCCCTCTCCTACCTATCAACACCATACTCTACAGTACAGCCCTCTCCTACCTATCAACACCATACTCTACAGTACAGCCCTCTCCTACCTATCAACACCATACTCTACAGTACAGCCCTCTCCTACCTATCAACACCATATTCTACTATACAGCCCTCTCCTAGCTATCAACACCATACTCTACAGTACAGCCCTCTCCTACCTATCAACACCATACTCTACAGTACAGCCCTCTCCTACCTATCAACACCATACTCTACAGTACAGCCCTCTCGTAGCTATATACACCGAACTCTACAGTACAGCCCTCTCGTAGCTATATACACCGAACTCTACAGTACAGCCCTCTCGTAGCTATATACACCATACTCTACAGTACAGCCCTCTCCTACCTATCAACACCATACTCTACAGTACAGCCCTCTCCTACCTATCAACACCATACTCTACAGTACAGCCCTCTCCTAGCTATCAACACCATACTCTACAGTACAGCCCTCTCCTAGCTATCAACACCATACTCTACAGTACAGCCCTCTCCTACCTATCAACACCATACTCTACAGTACAGCCCTCTCCTACCTATCAACACCATACTCTACAGTACAGCCCTCTCCTAGCTATATGCACCGAACTCTACTTTATAGCCCTCTCCTTGATAACTACACCATATTCTACAGTACAGCCCTCTCCTACCTATCAACACCATATTCTACAGTACAGCCCTCTCCTACCTATCAACACCATACTCTATAGTACAGCCCTCTCCTACCTATCAACACCATACTCTACAGTACAGCCCTCTCCTACCTATCAACACCATACTCTACAGTACAGCCCTCTCCTACCTATCAACACCATACTCTACAGTACAGCCCTCTCCTACCTATCAACACCATACTCTACAGTACAGCCCTCTCGTAGCTATATACACCGAACTCTACAGTACAGCCCTCTCGTAGCTATATACACCGAACTCTACAGTACAGCCCTCTCGTAGCTATATACACCATACTCTACAGTACAGCCCTCTCCTACCTATCAACACCATACTCTACAGTACAGCCCTCTCCTACCTATCAACACCATAC
The DNA here is from genome assembly GCF_034236695.1 of Oncorhynchus nerka. Lineage (NCBI taxonomy): Eukaryota > Metazoa > Chordata > Actinopteri > Salmoniformes > Salmonidae > Oncorhynchus > Oncorhynchus nerka. The sequence goes on from NC_088415.1 coordinate 12,206,889, forward strand.
TCTACAGTACAGCCCTCTCCTAGCTATCAACACCATACTCTACAGTACAGCCCTCTCCTAGCTATCAACACCATACTCTACAGTACAGCCCTCTCCTACCTATCAACACCATACTCTACAGTACAGCCCTCTCCTACCTATCAACACCATACTCTACAGTACAGCCCTCTCCTAGCTATATGCACCGAACTCTACTTTATAGCCCTCTCCTTGATAACTACACCATATTCTACAGTACAGCCCTCTCCTACCTATCAACACCATATTCTACAGTACAGCCCTCTCCTACCTATCAACACCATACTCTATAGTACAGCCCTCTCCTACCTATCAACACCATACTCTACAGTACAGCCCTCTCCTACCTATCAACACCATACTCTACAGTACAGCCCTCTCCTACCTATCAACACCATACTCTACAGTACAGCCCTCTCCTACCTATCAACACCATACTCTACAGTACAGCCCTCTCCTACCTATCAACACCATACTCTACAGTACAGCCCTCTCCTACCTATCAACACCATACTCTACAGTACAGCCCTCTCCTACCTATCAACACCATACTCTACAGTACAGCCCTCTCCTACCTATCAACACCATACTCTACAGTACAGCCCCTCTCCTACCTATCAACACCATACTCTACAGTACAGCCCTCTCCTACCTATCAACACCATACTCTACAGTACAGCCCTCTCCTACCTATCAACACCATACTCTACAGTACAGCCCTCTCCTACCTATCAACACCATACTCTACAGTACAGCCCTCTCCTACCTATCAACACCATACTCTACAGTACAGCCCTCTCCTACCTATCAACACCATACTCTACAGTACAGCCCTCTCCTACCTATCAACACCATACTCTACAGTACAGCCCTCTCCTAGCTATATACACCGAACTCTACTTTATAGCCCTCTCCTTGATAACTACACCATATTCTACTATACAGCCCTCTCCTTGATAACTACACCATATTCTACTATACAGCCCTCTCCTTGATAACTACACCATATTCTACTATACAGCCCTCTCCTACCTATCAACACCATACTCTACAGTACAGCCCTCTCGTAGCTATATACACCGAACTCTACTTTATAGCCCTCTCCTTGAAAACTACACCATATTCTACAGTACAGCCCTCTCCTTGCTATATACACCGAACTCTACAGTACAGCCCTCTCCTAGCTATATACACCGAACTCTACTTTATAGCCCTCTCCTTGAGAACTACACCATATTCTACAGTACAGCCCTCTCCTTGCTATATACACCATACTCTACAGTACAGCCTCTCCTACCTATCAACACCATACTCTACAGTACAGCCCTCTCCTAGCTATATACACCGAACTCTACTTTATAGCCCTCTCCTTGAGAACTACACCATATTCTACAGTACAGCCCTCTCCTAGCTATCAACACCATATTCTACAGTACAGCCCTCTCCTAGCTATATACACCGAACTCTACTTTATAGCCCTCTCCTTGATAACTACACCATACTCTACAGTACAGCCCTCTCGTAGCTATATACACCATACTCTACAGTACAGCCCTCTCCTACCTATCAACACCATACTCTACAGTACAGCCCTCTCCTAGCTATCAACACCATACTCTACAGTACAGCCCTCTCCTAGCTATCAACACCATACTCTACAGTACAGCCCTCTCCTACCTATCAACACCATACTCTACAGTACAGCCCTCTCCTAGCTATCAACACCATACTCTACAGTACAGCCCTCTCGTAGCTATATACACCATACTCTACAGTACAGCCCTCTCCTACCTATCAACACCATACTCTACAGTACAGCCCTCTCCTACCTATCAACACCATACTCTACAGTACAGCCCTCTCCTAGCTATCAACACCATACTCTACAGTACAGCCCTCTCCTAGCTATCAACACCATACTCTACAGTACAGCCCTCTCCTACCTATCAACACCATACTCTACAGTACAGCCCTGTCCTACCTATCAACACCATACTCTACAGTACAGCCCTCTCCTACCTATCAACACCATACTCTACAGTACAGCCCTCTCCTAGCTATATACACCGAACTCTACTTTATAGCCCTCTCCTTGATAACTACACCATATTCTACAGTACAGCCCTCTCCTAGCTATCAACACCATACTCTACAGTACAGCCCTCTCCTACCTATCAACACCATACTCTACAGTACAGCCCTCTCCTACCTATCAACACCATACTCTACAGTACAGCCCTCTCCTACCTATCAACACCATACTCTACAGTACAGCCCTCTCCTACCTATCAACACCATACTCTACAGTACAGCCCTCTCCTAGCTATATACACCGAACTCTACTTTATAGCCCTCTCCTTGATAACTACACCATATTCTACAGTACAGCCCTCTCCTAGCTATCAACACCATATTCTACAGTACAGCCCTCTCCTTGAGAACTACACCATATTCTACAGTACAGCCCTCTCCTACCTATCAACACCATACTCTACAGTACAGCCCTCTCCTACCTATCAACACCATACTCTACAGTACAGCCCTCTCCTACCTATCAACACCATACTCTACAGTACAGCCCTCTCCTACCTATCAACACCATACTCTACAGTACAGCCCTCTCCTACCTATCAACACCATATTCTACAGTACAGCCCTCTCCTACCTATCAACACCATACTCTACAGTACAGCCCTCTCCTACCTATCAACACCATACTCTACAGTACAGCCCTCTCCTAGCTATCAACACCATATTCTACAGTACAGCCCTCTCCTAGCTATATACACCGAACTCTACTTTATAGCCCTCTCCTTGATAACTACATCATACTCTACAGTACAGCCCTCTCCTAGCTATATGCACCATACACAACTGCACATCCCTCTCCTAGCAATCTACACCGTATTCTACTGTACAGCCCTCTCCTAGCAATCTACACCATATTCTACTGTACAGCCCTCTCCTAGCAATCTACACCGTATTTTACTGTACAGCCCTCTCCTAGCAATCTACACCTTATTCTACTGTACAGTCCTCTCCTAGCAATCTACACCATATTCTACTGTACAGCCCTCTCCTAGCAATCTACACCATATTCTACTGTACAGCCCTCTCCTAGCAATCTACACCATATTCTACTGTACAGCCCTCTCCTAGCAATCTACACCGTATTCTACTGTACAGCCCTCTCCTAGCAATACACCATATTCTACTGTACAGACCTCTCTTAGCAATCTACAACATATTCTACTGTACAGCCCTCTCCTAGCAATCTACACCGTATTCTACTGTACAGCGCTCTCCTAGCAATCTACACCATATTCTACTGTACAGCCCTCTCCTAGCAATCTACACCATATTCTACTGTACAGCCCTCTCCTAGCTATCTACACCATATTCTACTGTACAGCCCTCTCCTAGCAATCTACACCGTATTCTACTGTACAGCCCTCTCCTAGCTATCTACACCATATTCTACTGTACAGCCCTCTCCTACAATCTACACCATATTCTACTGTACAGCCCTCTCCTACATTTAACATTTAAGTCATTTAGCAGACGCTCTTATCCAGAGCGACTTACAAATTGGTGCATTCACCTTATGACATCCAGTGGAACAGTAGTGCATCTAAATCTTTTAAGGGGGGGTGAGAGGAATTACTTTATCCTATCCTAGGTATTCCTTAAAGAGGTGGGGTTTCAGGTGTCTCCGGAAGGTGGTGATTGACTCCGCTGTCCTGGCGTCGTGAGGGAGTTTGTTCCACCATTGGGGGGCCAGAGCAGCGAACAGTTTTGACTGGGCTGAGCGGGAACTGTATTTCCTCAGTGGTAGGGAGGCGAGCAGGCCAGAGGTGGATGAACGCAGTGCCCTTGTTTGGGTGTAGGGCCTGATCAGAGCCTGGAGGTACTGAGGTGCCGTTCCCCTCACAGCTCCGTAGGCAAGCACCATGGTCTTGTAGCGGATGCGAGCTTCAACTGGAAGCCAGTGGAGAGAGCGGAGGAGCGGGGTGACGTGAGAGAACTTGGGAAGGTTGAACACCAGACGGGCTGCGGCGTTCTGGATGAGTTGTAGGGGTTTAATGGCACAGGCAGGGAGCCCAGCCAACAGCGAGTTGCAGTAATCCAGACGGGAGATGACAAGTGCCTGGATTAGGACCTGCGCCGCTTCCTGTGTGAGGCAGGGTCGTACTCTGCGGATGTTGTAGAGCATGAACCTACAGGAACGGGCCACCGCCTTGATGTTAGTTGAGAACGACAGGGTGTTGTCCAGGATCACGCCAAGGTTCTTAGCGCTCTGGGAGGAGGACACAATGGAGTTGTCAACCGTGATGGCGAGATCATGGAACGGGCAGTCCTTCCCCAGGAGGAAGAGCAGCTCCGTCTTGCCGAGGTTCAGCTTGAGGTGGTGATCCGTCATCCACACTGATATGTCTGCCAGACATGCAGAGATGCGATTCGCCACCTGGTCATCAGAAGGGGGAAAGGAGAAGATTAATTGTGTGTCGTCTGCATAGCAATGATAGGAGAGACCATGTGAGGTTATGACAGAGCCAAGTGACTTGGTGTATAGCGAGAATAGGAGAGGGCCTAGAACAGAGCCCTGGGGGACGCCAGTAGTGAGAGCGCGTGGTGAGGAGACAGATTCTCGCCACGCCACCTGGTAGGAGCGACCTGTCAGGTAGGACGCAATCCAAGAGTGGGCCGCGCCGGAGATGCCCAACTCGGAGAGGGTGGAGAGGAGGATCTGATGGTTCACAGTATCGAAGGCAGCCGATAGGTCTAGAAGGATGAGAGCAGAGGAGAGAGAGTTAGCTTTAGCAGTGCGGAGCGCCTCCGTGATACAGAGAAGAGCAGCCTCAGTTGAATGACTAGTCTTGAAACCTGACTGATTTGGATCAAGAAGGTCATTCTGAGAGAGATAGCGGGGAGAGCTGGCCAAGGACGGCACGTTCAAGAGTTTTGGAGAGAAAAGAAAGAAGGGATACTGGTCTGTAGTTGTTGATATCGGAGGGATCGAGTGTAGGTTTTTTCAGAAGGGGTGCAACTCTCGCTCTCTTGAAGACGGAAGGGACGTAGCCAGCGGTCAGGGATGAGTTGATGAGCGAGGTGAGGTAAGGGAGAAGGTCTCCGGAAATGGTCTGGAGAAGAGAGGAGGGGATAGGGTCAAGCGGGCAGGTTGTTGGGCGGCCGGCCGTCACAAGACGCGAGATTTCATCTGGAGAGAGAGGGGAGAAAGAGGTCAGAGCACAGGGTAGGGCAGTGTGAGCAGAACCAGCGGTGTCGTTTGACTTAGCAAACGAGGATCGGATGTCGTCGACCTTCTTTTCAAAATGGTTGACGAAGTCATCTGCAGAGAGGGAGGAGGGGGGAGGGGGAGGAGGATTCAGGAGGGAGGAGAAGGTGGCAAAGAGCTTCCTAGGGTTAGAGGCAGATGCTTGGAATTTAGAGTGGTAGAAAGTGGCTTTAGCAGCAGAGAGAGAAGAGGAAAATGTAGAGAGGAGGGAGTGAAAGGATGCCAGGTCCGCAGGGAGGCGAGTTTTCCTCCATTTCCGCTCGGCTGCCCGGAGCCCTGTTCTGTGAGCTCGCAATGAGTCGTCGAGCCACGGAGCGGGAGGGGAGGACCGAGCCGGCCTGGAGGATAGGGGACATAGAGAGTCAAAGGATGCAGAAAGGGAGGAGAGGAGGGTTGAGGAGGCAGAATCAGGAGATAGGTTGGAGAAGGTTTGAGCAGAGGGAAGAGATGATAGGATGGAAGAGGAGAGAGTAGCGGGGGAGAGAGAGCGAAGGTTGGGACGGCGCGATACCATCCGAGTAGGGGCAGTGTGGGAAGTGTTGGATGAGAGCGAGAGGGAAAAGGATACAAGGTAGTGGTCGGAGACTTGGAGGGGAGTTGCAATGAGGTTAGTGGAAGAACAGCATCTAGTAAAGATGAGGTCGAGCGTATTTTCTGCCTTGTGAGTAGGGGGGGAAGGTGAGAGGGGTGTGCGAGAACACGTGGGCAGACGAAGAGAGAGCAGTAGGAGTAGCAGTGTTGTCTGTGGTGATCCATGTTTCCGTCAGTGCCAAGAAGTCGAGGGACTGGAGGGAGGCATAGGCTGAGATGAACTCTGCCTTGTTGGCCGCAGATCGGCAGTTCCAGAGGCTACCGGAGACCTGGAACTCCACGTGGGTCGTGCGCGCTGGGACCACCAGATTAGGGTGGCCGCGGCCACGCGGTGTGGAGCGTTTGTATGGTCTGTGCAGAGAGGAGAGAACAGGGATAGACAGACACATAGTTGACAGGCTACACAAGAGGCTACGCTAATGCAAAGAAGATTGGAATGACAAGTGGACTACACGTCTCGAGAGTTCAGAAAGTTAAGCTTACGTAGCAAGAATCTTATTGACTAAAATGATTCAAATGATACAGTACTGCTGAAGTAGGCTAGCTGGCAGAGGCTGCGTTGTTGACTATGTAGGCTAGCTGGCAGTGGCTGCGTTGTTGACACTACACTAATCAAGTCGTTCCGTTGAGTGTAATAGTTTCTACTGTGCTGCTATTCGGGGCTAGCTGGCTAGCTAGCAGTGTTGATTACGTTACGTTGCGTTAAAAGAACGACAATAGCTGGCTAGCTAACCTAGGAAATCGCTCTAGACTACACAATTATCTTTGATACAAAGACGGCTATGTAGCTAGCTATGTAGCTAGCTACGATCAAACAAATCAAGCCGTTGTACTGTAATGAAATGAAATTAAAAATGTGATACTACCTGTGGAGCGAAGCGAAATGCGACCGGGTTGTTGAGTGCGGAAGTTCTGTTCGGTGGACGTTGGCTAGCTGTTGGCTAGCTAGCAGTGTCTCCTACGTTATAGTGTCTCCTACAAATAGCTGGCTAGCTAACCTCGGTAAATTAAGATAATCACTCTAAAACTACACACTCTAAACTACACAATTATCTTGGATACGAAGACAGCAAAGACAACTATGTAGCTAGCTAACACTACACTAATCAAGTCGTTCAGTTGAGTGTAATAGTTGTGCTGCTAATCGGTAGACGGTGGACGTTAGCTAGCTGGCTAGCTGCAGGGCAGATAGCAGTGTAGACTGCGTTAGGACGACGAAATACGATAATTACGCAATTATCTATGATACAATTATCTATGATATCTATGATACAAAGACGGCTATGTGGCTAGCTAAGAAGAAATTGCTAAGATTAGACAAATCAAACCGTTGTACTATAATGAAATGTAATGAAATGTAATACTACCTGCGGACCGAGTGCGGATGCGACCGCTTGCTCCAACCCGGAAGTTATAATCCTATAATCCTCTCCTAGCTATCTACCGTAATCTACTGTACAGCCCTCTCCTAGCTATCTACCGTAATCTACTGTACAGCCCTCTCCTAGCTATCTACAATAATCTACTGTACAGCCCTCTCCTAGCTATCTACAATAATCTATTGTACAGCCCTCTCCTCTGGGACACCCAGACTTTCCCTATTTTGTTGTCGCCCTGAGCTACCCCTAACCCAACCCTAACCCTAACCTAGCCCTGAGCTAACCTAACCTAACCCTGACCAACCCGAACCCTAACTCTAACCTAACCCTACTTATTCTGCTGCACTTTGAGCAGCTAGCAGCCCTCTATGGGCCCTGTGACTGAGGAATGGAGGGGTAGAGAGAGCTGGTGATGTTCCGTTATGCTGTTCAACAGCTTTCTGTCTCTCTAGAAGACTGTCTCCACGGAGAGAGACAGGGGATTTACTACCATATCTTTGTTTATTTATTCATTCACCTATTTATTTGACATGTATGAGTTATGTCGTGGAGCTGGGCCCTAAATCACTTAGTCAGGGAGTCAGGCAGGCTGACACCAGGCCAATTAAAACTTCACACAGCATGCCTTTTAATTAGGGCTGTAGAGCACATTGAGGAATGTCACAGTCAAGGAGAGCCGCCGTGCTCTGGGCTCTGGGCACAGCTTAGCCATGTAGCCACTTTTTAATGCCATATGTGTCTGAAATATGCCTTTCTAAAGTGGGGGGCGGACGATCAGAGATCAGGGGGTTTGGTTCGAGGTGGGGGTTAGGGGGGTTGGGTAAGAGGGCTCAGTCTGTTATTGGTTATTGTGGAGAGTTGGCCAAAGGGTCACCTGAGATGGAGCCATGCCATTTAGACAACAGGCTCAAACTTATCCTTCATAATTTAACACAACCTGCTAATGTGTGACAATCATTACTTTAGTTTACGCAGACAAGACAAAATGGAGTCTTCTGTAATTTATGGCCTTGTGTCTTTGACAGTTCACAAAACATTTAGTGTATGTATGCTAATCAATCAACTCAAATTGTATTGGTCACATACACATATTTAGCAGATGTTATTGCGGGTGTGACAAAATGCTTCTGTTCCTAGCTCCAACAGTGCGGTAGTATCTAATAATTCAAAACAATACACACAAATCCACAGTAAAAGAATTGAGTAAAGAAATATATAAATATTAGGAAATGCAATGTCGGAGTGGCATTGACTAAAATACAGTAGAATAGAATACAGTGTGTACATATGAAATGCGTAAAGCAGCATGTAAACATTATTAAAGTGACTAGAGTTCCATAACTAAAATCATATAGGGCAGCAGCCTCTAAGGTGCAGGATTGAGTAACTGGGTTCTAGCCGGGTATTGATGGCTATTTAACAGTCTGATCGCCTTGCGATAGAAGCTGTTTTTCAGTCTCTCGGTCCCAGCTTCAATGAGCAGGCAGTGGCTCGGGTGGTTGTTGTCCTTGATGATCTTTTTGTCCTTCCTGTGACATCGGGTGCTGTAGGTGTCCTGGAGGGCAGGTAGTTTGCCCCCGGTGATGCTTTGGGCAGACTGCATAACCCTCTGGAGAGCCCTGCGGTTGCGGGTGGTGCAGTTGCCGTACCATGTGGTGATACAGCCCGACAGGATGCTCTCGATTGCGCATCTGTAAAAGTTTGTGAGGGTCTTAGGGGCCAAGCCAAATTTCTTCAGCCTCCTGAGCCTTGTTCACCAAACTGTCTGTGTGGGTGGACCATTTCAGATCGTCGGTGATGTGTACACCGAGGAACTTGAAGCTTTCTACCTTCACCACACTGTCTTTGTGGGTGGACCATTTCAGATCGTCGGTGATGTGAAGACACCGAGGAACTTGAAGCTTTCCACCTTCACCACACTGTCTGTGTGGGTGGACCATTTCAGATTGTCGGTGATGTGAAGACACCGAGGAACTTGAAGCTTTCCACCTTCACCATTGCTGTACCGTTGATGTGGATGGTGGTTGCACCCTCTGCTGTTTCCTGACGTCCACGATCGGCTCGTTTTGTTGATGTGAGTGAGAGGTTATTTTCCTTGCAAGCAGGGCCCTGACCTCCTCCCTGTAGGCTGTCTCGTCATTATTGATAATCAGGCCTAAAACTGTTGTGTCGTCTGCAAATACGGAGCCTCGCCGATCCTCTCCCTAATGTCAATATGCCTTGTCCATTACTGTTTTGGTTAGTGATTATTGTCTTATTTCACTGTTGAGCCTCCAGCCCTGCTCAATATGCCTCAGCTAACCCTCTTGTCCCACCTCCCACACATGCGGTGACCTCACCTGGTTTAATTGATGTGTCTAGAGACAATACCTCTCTCATCGTCACTCAATGCCTAGGTTTACATCCACTGTATTCACATCCTACCATACCTTTGTCTGTACATTATGCATTGAATCTATTCTACTGCACCCAGAAACCTGCTCCTTTTACTCTCTGTTCTGAACGCACTAGACGACCAGTTCTTATAGCCTTTAGCCGTATCCTTATCCTACTCCTCCTCTGCTACTCTGGTGATGTAGAGGTTAATCCAGGCCCTGCAGTGCCTAGCTCCTCTCCCATTCCCCAGGTGCTCTCATTCGTTGACTTCTGTAACCGTAAAAGCATTGGTTTCATGCATGTTAATATCAGAAGCATCCTACCTAAGTTTGTTTTATTCACTGCTTTAGCACACTCTGCCATCCCGGATGTCCTAGCCGTGTCTGAATCCTGGCTTCGGAAGGCCACCAAAAACTCTGAAATTTCCATCCCTAACTATAACATTTTACAACAAGATAGAACTGCCAAAGGGGTCGGAGTTGTAATCTACTGCAGAGACAGCCTGCAGAGTTCTGTCTTACTATCCAGGTCTGTGCCCAAACAATTTGAGCTTCTACTTTTAAAAGTCCACTTTTCCATAAACAATTCTCTCACCGTTGCCGCTTGCTATAGACCACCTTCTGCCCCCAGCTGTGCTCAGGACACCATATGTGAATTGATAGCCCCGATCTATATTCAGAGCTCATGCTGTTAGGTGACCTAAACTGGGACATGCTTAACACCCCAGGCATCCTACAATCTAAGCTTGATGCCCTCAATCTCACACAAATGATCAATGAACCTACCAGGTACATCCCCAAATCCGTAAACACAAGTACCCTCATAGATATCATCCTAACTAACCTGCCCTTCAAATACATCTTTGCTTTCTTCAACCAAAACTCAGCGATCACTGCCTCATTGCTTGCGTCCGTAATGGGTCTGCAGTCAAACGACCTCCACTCATCACTGTCAAATGCTCCCTAAAACACTTCAGCGAGCAGGCCTTTCTAATTGACCTGGCCCGGGTATCCTGGAAGGATATTGACCTCATTCCGTCAGTAGAAGATGCCTGGTTATTCTTTAAAAGTGTTTTCCTAACAATCCTAAATAAGCATGCCCCATTCAAAAAATGTAGGACCAAGAACAGATATAGCCCTTGGTTCACTTCAACCTGACTGCCCTTGACCAGCACAAAAACATCCTGTGGCGCACTGCATTAGCATCGAATAGCCCCCGCGATATGCAACTTTTCAGGGAAGTTAGGAACCAATACACACAGTCAATTAGGAAAGCAAAGGCTAGCTTTTTCAAACAGAAATTTGCATCCTACAACACTAACTATAAGACGTTATTTGACACTGTAAAGTCCATGGACAATAAGAACACCTCCTCCCAGCTGCCCACTGCACTGAGGCTAGGAAATACTGTCACCACCGATAAATCCACAATAATTGAGAATTTCAAGAAGCATTTGTCTATGGAAAGCCTGGCCACCCCTACCCTGGTTGACAGGCCTGCATCCCCCACAGCAACTTGCCCAAGCCTCCCCCATTTCTCCTTCGCCCAAATCCAGACAGCTGATGTTCTGAAAGAGATGCAAAATCTGGACCCCTAGAAATCAGCAGGGCTAGACAATCGGGACCCACTCTTTCTAAAATTATCTTCCAAAACTGTTGCAACCCCTATTACTAGCCTGTTCAACCTCTCTTTCGTATCATCTGAGATTCCTAAAGATTGGAAATCTGCCACGGTCATCCCCCTCTTCAAAGGGGGAGACACTCTAGACCCAAACTGCTACAGACCTATATCTATCCAACCCTGCCTTTCTAAGGTCTTTGAAAGCCAAGTTAACAAACAGATCATTTCGAATCCCACCACACCTTCTCCGCTATGCAATCTGGTTTCCAAACTGGTCATGGGTGCACCTCAGCCATGCTCAAGGTTCTAAACGATATCATAACCTCCATCGATAAGAGACAATATCGACTCTGTCAATCACCACATTCTTATCGGCAGACTCAACATTCTTGGTTTCTCAAATGACTGCCTCGCCTGGTTCACCAACTACTTCCCAGACAGAGTTCAGTGTGTCAAATCGGACGGCCTGTTGCCCGGACCTCTGGGGGTGCCACAGGGTTCAATTCTCGGGCCGACTCTTTTCTCTGTATACGTCAATGATGCTGCTGGTGATTCTCTGATCCACCTCTATGCAGACAACACCATTTTATATGCTTCTGGCCCTTCTTTGGACACTGTGTTAACTTTTTATGGCTGCAGGGGCAGTATTGAGTAGCTTGGATGAAAGGTGCCCATATCAAACGGCCTGCTCCTCAGTCATAGTTGCTAATATATGCATATTACTATTAGTATTGGATAGAAAACACTCTGAAGTTTCTAAAACTGTTTGAATGATGTCTGTGAGTGTAACAGAACTCATATTGGCAGGCAAAATCCTGAGTTGAAATCAAAACAGGAAGTGAGATATCTGGGCTTTGTATGTATTCACCAGAGTCCCCAATGAAATCCCATTGAGATATGAACCATGTTGCACTGCCTAGGGATTCCACTAGATGTCAACTATCAATATAAATTATAATGAGGCTTCTATGTTGTTGTGGGAGTGAATGAGAGCAGAATATATCAGTTGTCCATCAAGCAGCCATTTTGTGATCCCACAAGCAGCCATTTTGTGATTTTTCCTCATGGTAGTCACTTACATTTTACATTTACATTTAAGTCATTTAGCAGACGCTCTTATCCAGAGCGACTTACAAATTGGTGCTTTCACCTTATGACATCCAGTGGAACAGCCACTTTACAATAGTGCATCTAGGTCTTTTAAGGGGGGAGAAGGATTACTTTATCCTATCCTAGGTATTCCTTAAAGAGGTGGGGTTTCAGGTGTCTCCGGAAGGTGGTGATTGACTCCGCTGTCCTGGCGTCGTGAGGGAGTTTGTTCCACCATTGGGGGCCAGAGCAGCGAACAGTTTTGACTGGGCTGAGCGGGAACTGTACTTCCTCAGTGGTAGGGAGGCGAGCAGGCCAGAGGTGGATGAACGCAGTGCCCTTGTTTGGGTGTAGGGCCTGATCAGAGCCTGGAGGTACTGAGGTGCCGTTCCCCTCACAGCTCCGTAGGCAAGCACCATGGTCTTGTAGCGGATGCGAGCTTCAACTGGAAGCCAGTGGAGAGAGCGGAGGAGCGGGGTGACGTGAGAGAACTTGGGAAGGTTGAACACCAGACGGGCTGCGGCGTTCTGGATGAGTTGTAGGGGTTTAATGGCACAGGCAGGGAGCCCAGCCAACAGCGAGTTGCAGTAATCCAGACGGGAGATGACAAGTGCCTGGATTAGGACCTGCGCCGCTTCCTGTGTGAGGCAGGGTCGTACTCTGCGGATGTTGTAGAGCATGAACCTACAGGAACGGGCCACCGCCTTGATGTTATTTGAGAACGACAGGGTGTTGTCCAGGATCACGCCAAGGTTCTTAGCACTCTGGGACGAGGACACAATGGAGTTGTCAACCGTGATGGCGAGATCATGGAACGGGCAGTCCTTCCCCGGGAGGAAGAGCAGCTCCGTCTTGCCGAGGTTCAGCTTGAGGTGATGATCCGTCATCCACACTGATATGTCTGCCAGACATGCAGAGATGCGATTCGCCACCTGGTCGTCAGAAGGGGGAAAGGAGAAGATTAATTGTGTGTCGTCTGCATAGCAATGATAGGAGAGACCATGTGAGGTTATGACAGAGCCAAGTGACTTGGTGTATAGCGAGAATAGAAGAGGGCCTAGAACAGAGCCCTGGGGGACACCAGTGGTGAGAGCACGTGGTGAGGAGACGGATTCTCGCCACGCCACCTGGTAGGAGCGACCTGTCAGGTAGGACGCAATCCAAGCGTGGGCCACGCCGGAGATGCCCAACTCGGAGAGGGTGGAGAGGAGGATCTGATGGTTCACAGTATCGAAGGCAGCCGATAGGTCTAGAAGGATGAGAGCAGAGGAGAGAGAGTTAGCTTTAGCAGTGCGGAGCGCCTCCGTGATACAGAGAAGAGCAGTCTCAGTTGAATGACTAGTCTTGAAACCTGACTGATTTGGATCAAGAAGGTCATTCTGAGAGAGATAGCGGGAGAGCTGGCCAAGGACGGCACGTTCAAGAGTTTTGGAGAGAAAAGAAAGAAGGGATACTGGTCTGTAGTTGTTGACATCGGAGGGATCGAGTGTAGGTTTTTTCAGAAGGGGTGCAACTCTCGCTCTCTTGAAGACGGGAGGGACGTAGCCAGCGGTCAGGGATGAGTTGATGAGCGAGGTGAGGTAAGGGAGAAGGTCACCGGAGATGGTCTGGAGAAGAGAGGAGGGGATAGGGTCAAGCGGGCAGGTTGTTGGGCGGCCGGCCGTCACAAGACGCGAGATGTCATCTGGAGAGAGAGGGGAGAAAGAGGTCAGAGCACAGGGTAGGGCAGTGTGAGCAGAACCAGCGGTGTCGTTTGACTTAGCAAACGAGGATCGGATGTCGTCGACCTTCTTTTCAAAATGGTTGACGAAGTCATCTGCAGAGAGGGAGGAGGGGGGGAGGGGGAGGAGGATTCAAGAGGGAGGAGAAGGTGGCAAAGAGCTTCCTAGGGTTAGAGGCAGATGCTTGGAATTTAGAGTGGTAGAAAGTGGCTTTAGCAGCAGAGACAGAGGAGGAAAATGTAGAGAGGAGGGAGTGAAAGGATGCCAGGTCCGCAGGGAGGCGAGTTTTCCTCCATTTCCGCTCGGCTGCCCGGAGCCCTGTTCTGTGAGCTCGCAATGAGTCGTCGAGCCACGGAGCGGGAGGGGAGGACCGAGCCGGCCTGGAGGATAGGGGACATAGAGAGTCAAAGGATGCAGAAAGGGAGGAGAGGAGGGTTGAGGAGGCAGAATCAGGAGATAGGTTGGAGAAGGTTTGAGCAGAGGGAAGAGATGATAGGATGGAAGAGGAGAGAGTAGCGGGGGAAGGTTGGGACGGCGCGATACCATCCGAGTAGGGGCAGTGTGGGAAGTGTTGGATGAGAGCGAGAGGGAAAAGGATACAAGGTAGTGGTCGGAGACTTGGAGGGGAGTTGCAATGAGGTTAGTGGAAGAACAGCATCTAGTAAAGATGAGGTCGAGCGTATTTCCTGCCTTGTGAGTAGGGGGGGAAGGTGAGAGGGTGAGGTCAAAAGAGGAGAGGAGTGGAAAGAAGGAGGCAGAGAGGAATGAGTCAAAGGTAGACGTGGGGAGGTTAAAGTCGCCCAGAACTGTGAGAGGTGAGCCGTCCTCAGGAAAGGAGCTTATCAAGGCATCAAGCTCATTGATGAACTCTCCGAGGGAACCTGGAGGGCGATAAATGATAAGGATGTTAAGCTTGAAAGGGCTGGTAACTGTGACAGCATGGAATTCAAAGGAGGCGATAGACAGATGGGTAAGGGGAGAAAGAGAGAATGACCACTTGGGAGAGATGAGGATCCCGGTGCCACCACACCGCTGACCAGAAGCTCTCGGGGTGTGCGAGAGCACGTGGGCGGACGAAGAGAGAGCAGTAGGAGTAGCGGTGTTGTCTGCGTTCCATGGGTCACGAAGACAAGAAAGAATACTCCGGTTGGAACTTTATTGAAGCTTTATGTTAAAAACATCCTAATGATTGATTCTGTACTTAGTTTGAAATGTTTCTTCGGCTGTAATATCACTTTTTGAAGTTTTTGTCCGATATAACGCTGACCAGAATTAGCGTTTGGATATGTATACCAAACGCACTAACAAAAGAAGGTATTTGGACATAAATAACGGACATTTTCGAAAACAAACATTTATTGTGGACCTGGGATTCCTGGAGTGCTTTCTGATGTAGATCATCAAAGGTAAGGGAATATTTATCATGAAATGTCTGGTTTATGTTGATGCCATTTTTGCGGCTGTGGTGTTTTTAAATTGAGCGCAGTCTCAGATTATTGCATGCATTTCTTTTTCCGTAAAGTTTTTTTGAAATCTGACACAGCGGTTGCATTAAGGAGAGGCATATCTATAATTCCATGTGTATAACTATATTATCATCTACATTTATGATGAGTATTTCTGTTGAATGATGTGGCTATGCAAAATCACTTGATGTTTTTGGAACTAGTGAATCTAACGCGCCAATGTAAACTCCGATTTTTAAAAATATAAATATGAACTTTATCAAACAAAACATGCATGTATTGGGTAACATGAAGTCCTATGAGTGTCATCTGATGAAGATAATTCAAGGTTAGTGATACATTTTTATGTATCTTTATTTCAGTTTTTTGTGAATGCTATATTTTGCTGGAAAATGGCTGTGCTTATTGTGGTTTGGTGGAGACCTAACATAATCGTTTGTAGTGCTTTCGCTGAAAAGCCTATTTGAAATTGGACACTTTGGTGGGATTAACAACAAGAAAAGCTTTAAAATGATATAAGACACATGTATGTTTTAGGAATTGTAATTATGAGATTTTGAATTTGGCGCCCTCTATTTTCACTGGTAGTTGCCATATCGATCCCGGTATCGGGATTGCAGCCATAACAGGTTTTAACTAACCTCCAGATGAGCTTCAATGCCATACAACTCTCCTTCCGTGGACTCCAACTGCTCTTAAATGCAAGTAAAACTAAATCCATGCTCTTCAACCGATTGCTACCAGCACCTGCCCGCATCACTACTCGGTTCTGACTTAGAATATGTGGACATCTACAAATACCTAGGTGTCTGGTTAGACTGTAAACTCTCCTTCCAGATTCACATCAAGCATCTCCAATCCAAAATGAAATCTAGAATTGTTTTCCGGTTTTGCAACAAAGCATCCTTCACTCAAGCTGCCAGACATATCCTTGTATTTATTTTGCCACTATGGCCTATTTATTGCCTTACCTCCCTTATCTTACCTCATTTGCACACACTGTCTATAGACTTTTTCTACTGTATTATTGACTGTATGTTTGTTTATTCCATGTGTAACTGTGTTGTTTGTGTTGCACTGCTTTGCTTTATCTTGGCCAGGTCGCAGTTGTAAATGAGAATTTGTTCTCAACTAGCCTACCTGGTTAAATAAAGGTGAAATAAATAGAAAAATGTATTACAAAAAACCCAGGGTCCCAAGCTTAATGATGAGCTTGGAGGGTACGATGGTGTTAAAGGCTGAGCTATAGTCAATTAACAACATTCTTACATACTGTAGGTATTCCTCTTGTCCTGATGGGATAGGGCAGTGTGCAGTGCGATGGCCGTTTGATCGTCTGTTATTCTATTGGGGCGATAAGCAAATTGAGGTGGGTCTAGGGTGTTAGGTAAGGTAGAGGTGATCAAATCCTTAACTTCTTATGGCTGCAGGGGCAGTATTGAGTAGCTTGGATGAAAGGTGCCCAGAGGTGCCCAGAGTAAATGGCCTGCTCCTCAGTCCCAGTATCTAATATATGCTTATTATTATTAGTATTGGATAGAAAACACTCGGAAGTTTCTAAAACTGTTTGAATGATGTCTGTGAGTATAACATAACTCATATGGCAGGCAAAAACCTGAGAAGAAATCCAAACAGGAAGTGGGAAATCTGAGGTTGGTCGATTTTCAACCCAGCCCCTATTGAATACACAGTAGGATATTGGTTATGTTGCACTTCCTAAGGCTTCCAATTGATGTCAACCGTGTTTAGAAACTTGTTTGAGGATTCTACTGTGAATTGGGACCAAATGAGAAGGGAATGAGTAAGGTCTGCCATGAGCTGACCATGCTCTGACCATGCGCGTTGACATGAGGGAGCTCTGTTCCATCGAACTTCTGAAGACAATGGAATTCTCCGGTTGGAACATTATTGACATTTTATGTTAAAAACATCCTAAAGATTGATTCCATACAACGTTTGACATGTTTCTACGGACCGGAACGGAACGTAACGTTTTGACATTTCGTCTGCAACTAGGGAACGCGTTTCATGACTTTGGATTTGTTTACCAAACGTGCTAACAAAAGTAGCTCTTTGGACATAAATTATGGACATTATCGAACTAAATCAAACATTTAATGTGGAACTGGGATTTCTGGGAGTGCATTCTGATGAAGATCATCAAAGTTAAGTGAATATTTATAATGCTATTCTGTTGACTACCCAATATGTCGGATATATTTTTGGCTTCTTTGTTGCCTAAAAGCTGTACTCAGATTATTGCATGGTTTGCTTTTTCCGTAAAGTTTTTTTGAAATCTGACACAGCAGTTGCATTAAAACTTGTTAAGGACGTGGTACCGAAGTGGGGACCACAATCAGCGGAAATGTTCAAGAACGCCACCTATAGAGGTTGATAAACCTCAAACTTTCATTAAAATTGACATACAATATACTGAATTAAAGCTACACTCGTTGTGAATCTATCCACCAAGTCAGATTTGTAAAATGCTTTTCGGCGAAAGCATGAGAAGCTATTATCTGATACCATGCACCCTCAAAATACTGCAACGTCACCTAACACGACAGATTTTGCGTTAGCCGTAGCAAACCAAAACGCTGAAATAAAATATAAAACATTCATTACCTTTGACAAGCTTCTTTCTTGGCACTCCTAGATGTCCCATAAACATCATTTAGGGTCTTTTTTCGATTAAATCGGTCCATATATAGCCTAGATATCGATCTAAGAATACTGTGTGATTAGCGAAAAAAATAGCGTTTCATAACGTAACGTAATTTTTAAAAATTCAAAAAGTCGACGATAAACTTTCACAAAACACTTCGAAATACTTTTGTAATGCAACTTTAGGTATTAGTACACGTTAATAAGCGATAAAATTCCTCAGGAGGCGATGTGAAATGTTTAGCTTGTCCATGTAGGAAAAGATGTCTGGAAAGGGTCGACCAAAAATCTGGGCGGAGACAGCATGGAAGGAGTTCCCTTGCTTGGGTTAGACCAAGAATCAATTGTGAATCAAATGACATGACTCTAGACAACCTGTGGAAGCTGTAGGCAATGTAAACTCGGCTCTATTTAATTCGGTTCACTTTGAACAATTGCCTGTAGTCGCAGAAGGATATATTTTTTCATTTTCAGCGAACAGATTTCCCTGCACTTTGCGATGAAACGCCCGTTCTGTAAATGCCACAGTCGTGATTTAAACAGTTTTGGAAACGTCTGAGTGTTTTCTATCCACACATACTAATCATATGCATATACTATATTCCTGGCATGAATAGCAGGGCGCTGAAATGTTGCGCGATTTTTAACAAAAAGCTGCGAAAATTCGCAACATCCTTAACAGGTTGGAGAAGTGTATCTATATTTCCATGTTTAACAATTGTATTTTCATCAACATTTATATTGAGTATTTCTGTAAAATGATGTAGCTCTCTGCAATATCACCAGATGTTTTTGGAACTAGTGAACGTAACGCGCCAATGTATACTGAGATTTTCTTATATAAATATGCATTTTATCGAACAAAATATATATATGTATTGTGTAACATGAAGTTCTATGAGTGTCATCTGATGAAAATCATCAAAGGTTAGTGATTAATTTTATCTCTATTTGTGCTTTTTGTGACTCCTCTCTTTGGCTGGAAAAATGGCTGAATTTTTCTGTGACTTGGTGGTGACCTAACATAATCGTTTGTGGTGCTTTCGCTGTAAAGCCTCTTTTGAAATCGGACACTTTGGTGGGATTGTTACGATCAACTAGGAGTGGTGGGTGGAATCAGGCGCAGAGAGCAGGGTTCAGTCTTTCTTTCAATTTATTCACCAGCGCAACAAAACAGTCACGCCAACACACAGGGCGTATATAAGTTGCCAGTCCAAACAACAGGACAAAATAGTCCGGAGAATAAATATACGAATAACTCACACCATCAAACACAGAGTAACACAAACAAGCCCGCACAAATACCCAGCGGGCCTAGTGCCCTTAAATACCCTACAAACAAACCCTAATAGAAAACAGGTGTACCCAATTACCCAATAACCCAAAACAAACGGAAAGGGAATCGATGGTAGCTAATAGGCCGGCGACGACGACCGCCGAGCACCGCCCGAACAGGAAGAGGCACCATCTTCGGCAAGGTTCGTGACAGGGATTAACAACAAGATTACTTTTAAAATGGTATATTATACATGTATGTTTGAGGAATTTTAATTATGTTTCTGTTGTTTGAATTTGGCGCTTTGCACTTTCACTGACTGTTGTCATATCAATCGGGATTAACGGGATTGCAGCCCTAAGAAGTTTTTAACTCTCAATGCACTTCATGAGGATAGAAGTGAGTGCTACGGGGCATAGTCATTAAGTTCAGTTACCTTTGCTTTCTTGGGTACAGGAACAATGGTGGACATCTTGAAGCAATTTGTGACAGCAGACTGGGATAGGGAGAGATGTAATATGTCCGTAAACACTCATCCTGTTTGATTGCCTCATGGAGGTAAAAACGACACCGTTTTGTATTAAAACATATTCCCAGTCACCTTGCGGTGGTTTGCGCTTTCAGTTTTGCACGAATGATGCCATCTATCCATGGTTTCTGATTTGGTTAGGTTTTAATAGTCACAGTGGGAACAACATTTGCTATTCACTTCCTGATGAACTCAGTCACGGGGGAACTCAGTCACGTGTCAGTGTATACATCAATGTTATTCTCAGAGGCTACCTGGAACATATCCCAGTCCGAGTGACCAAAACAATCTTGAAGCATGGATTCCGATTGGTCAGACCAGCGTTGAATAGACCTTAGCACGGGCACTTCCTGTTTGAGTTGCAGCCTACAGGAAGGGATGAGCAAAATGATGTCGTGATCTGATTTGCCGAAGGGAGGGCGGGGGAGGGCTTTGTACTCATCCTGGAAGTAGCAGTGGTCGAGTGTTTTATCAGCACGAATACTACAGTCAATGTGTTGAAAGAACTTCGGTAGCATTTTGCTCAAATTTGCTTTGTTAAAATCCTCAACTACAATAAATGCGGCCTCATGATATGTGGTTTCCAGTTTGCACAAAGTCCAGCGTAGTTCCTTAAGTGCTGTCGTGGCATGGGCTTCAGGGGGAATATACACGGCTATGACTAAAACCGAAGAGAATTCTCTTGGGAGATAGCACGGTCAGCATTTGATTGTGAGGTAAGGTCGGGTGAACAAAAGGACTTAAGTTTACTCCGAATACTTCTTCTCCGCCGGCTGCGTCTTGGAGTAGCCTCAGGGATAAGTTAACCTCATAGTCCACCAATACCGTATGCGGGTTCGTGACTAGGGCTCAAGCTCATTAGCATAACGCACAATGCGAAAAAATATTCCTAAAAATATTTAACCTCCACACATTAACAAGTAAAACAGCTCAAATGAAAGATAAACAAGTTGTTTATCTACCCAGCAAGTCAGATTTCTAAAATGTTTTACGGCGAAAACATAGCACATTAGCATATTAGATCACCACCGAAATAAAAGGCAAGCGGTGGCCATTTTGTCCCAGAAAAAATAAAATTTAAAAGTAGGATTAAAAAATAAATAATTCACTAACCTTTTGAAAATCTTCATCAGATGACAGTAATATTACATGTTACACAGTACATTTAATTTTTTTTCAATAATATGCTATATAATATCCATAAATCTCGGTTGACAACATTTAAAAAAAAAACATGCTACTCAAATGTCAGGAGAAATGATGATAGCTCCGACAGATAACGTAAGATAACAAGCAATAAACATTACTAAATATACATGTTCTACATATAGTTACAAAGATACACTTCTTCTTAATGCAACAGCTGTATTACATTTATTTTTAACGTTACAGACATCGTTCACTGGGCTATACTAGGAGTCGGCGCTCCGATATTAGCAGTACGTTTGGAGTCCACAGAAACCCAAAATAACCACATAAATATTCCCTTACCTTTGATGTTCTTCCATCAGAAGACATAGAAGGAGTCATACTTACCCAATACATCGTTTGGTTTCACGTTGTGTGTCCCTGTATTAGCATATGCTAACAGCTTCAGCTGGAATGCATCAAAAATGACTTCTGGTCCAGCACTCTGCGCATTAAAACTTCCAATTTACATATTATATGTCGATTAAAGTGGTCAAACGATGTGCAAAATCGAGCTTTATGATGTTTTTAGCATGTAGAACAAAGGACAGCGCTAACAGACAAACCGGCTTCGAATGCTGCATGTTGGAAAAAGACGTACTCCAAATCGGCCGCGCGCAATAGAGTGCCCGGTTTTGAGAGGGACACGCAAAAATTTCACGAGCCAAAGGTGCAGGGCTCCGTGCGATTCTCACAGTGAACGCGCCATGAACGCGCCATTTGAAAGCAGACATCGCGCTGAACTGACAGAGACTGTTCATGGATCCGTAGCTGCCTGGGAAGGGTGTTGGCGATGACATCAAAGTAGACCCAACTTTTCCATTGTTGACAAGAGTGTTTGGGAGAATGGCTCTCCTGAGACTTCTGCTTTACATACAGACATAATTTAAACGGTTTTAGAAACTTTAGAGTGTTTTCTATTCAATAATAATTTTTATATGCATATATTAGCAATTTTGGGTAAAAATATTTTCAGTTTACTATGGGTACGCACTTTCTCCAACAGGGGCAGTATAGAGCAGGAGTTCTCAGAGGTTAAATTGCCCTGGCGTGTACAAACAAAGGATCCAATTCGGGAAAGTCCTATTCCTGGTCGTAATGCTGGTGAGTTACCGCCACTCTGA
>NC_088415.1:12234225-12286725 GCF_034236695.1 Oncorhynchus nerka
AAGCCTAAACAGATATAATATTTGACTAAAACATAATAATTTTCAACCTTGCTTACATTTGCATATGATCTCCATTATGCGTGGTAATACGTTGGAACATATTTCCAAAACACCCTGGCCATAGAGAGGGTTTTATTCTCTCTTTTGGTTGGCCAGGGTGTGACCAGGGTGGGCATTCTAGTTTCTTTAGTTCTATGTTTTCTATTTCTGTGTGTTTGGCCAGGTGTGGTTCTCAAACAGAGGCAGCTGTCTATCGTTGTCTCTGATTGGGAATCATACTTAGGCGTCTTTTTCCCCACCTGTGTTTTATGGGTAGTTGTTTTGTGTTTCTGTACCTGACAGAACTGTCCGTTGTCATTTTGTTAAAGTGTTTTTGAAAATAAATCATGAACACTTGCTGCGCTTTGGTCCACTCCCTCTTCTTCAGACGAGCATTACATTGGAGGTGGTTTTCTGGGCCATATAAAATCACCCGGGGGTCTCCAGTGGGGATCTTATACAGTGTCTATAAAGCTTCAAACCGTAAGCAGAGCCTGTCTAAGGGTTAAAACAATGTCATGGAAATGGTCTGTTGAAATGAGGCACATTGATTATTCGTACAGCCGTATCACCTGGCTTTAAGACACAGATTTATACAGCCGTATCACCTGGCTTTAAGACACAGATTTATACAGCCGTATCACCTGGCTTTAAGACACAGATTTATACAGCCGTATCACCTGGCTTTAAGACACAGATTTATACAGCCGTATCACCTGGCTTTAAGACACAGATTTATACAGCCGTATCACCTGGCTTTAAGACACAGATTTATACAGCCGTTGGCTTTAAGACACAGATTTATACAGCCGTATCACCTGGCTTTAAGACACAGATTTATACAGCCGTATCACCTGGCTTTAAGACACAGATTTATACAGCCATCACCTGGCTTTAAGACACAGATTTATACAGCCGTAAATCACCTGGCTATAAAAGATCACCTGGCTTTAAGACAGATTTATACAGCCGTATCACCTGGCTTTAAGACACAGATTTATACAGCCGTATCACCTGGCTTTAAGACACAGATTTATACAGCCGTATCACCTGGCTTTAAGACACAGATTTATACAGCCGTATCACCTGGCTTTAAGACACAGATTTATACAGCCGTATCACCTGGCTTTAAGACACAGATTTATACAGCCGTATCACCTGGCTTTAAGACACAGATTTATACAGCCGTATCACCTGGCTTTAAGACACAGATTTATACAGCCGTATCACCTGGCTTTAAGACACAGATTTATACAGCCGTATCACCTGGCTTTAAGACACAGATTTATACAGCCGTATCACCTGGCTTTAAGACACAGATTTATACAGCCGTCACCTGGCTTTAAGACACAGATTTATACAGCCGGCACCTGGCTTTAAGACACAGATTTATACAGCCGTATCACCTGGCTTTAAGACACAGATTTATACAGCCGTATGGCTTTAAGACACAGATTTATACAGCCGTATCACCTGGCTTTAAGACACAGATTTATACAGCCGTATCACCTGGCTTTAAGACACAGATTTATACAGCCGTATCACCTGGCTTTAAGACACAGATTTATACAGCCGTATCACCTGGCTTTAAGACACAGATTTATACAGCCGTATCACCTGGCTTTAAGACACAGATTTATACAGCCGTATCACCTGGCTTTAAGACACAGATTTATACAGCCGTATCACCTGGCTTTAAGACACAGATTTATACAGCCGTATCACCTGGCTTTAAGACACAGATTTATACAGCCGTATCACCTGGCTACACAGATCACCTGGCTTTAAGACACAGATTTATACAGCCGTACCACCTGGCTTTTATACAGCCGATCACCTGGCTTTAAGACACAGATTTATACAGCCGTATCACCTGGCTTTAAGACACAGATTTATACAGCCGTATCACCTGGCTTTAAGACACAGATTTATACAGCCGTATCACCTGGCTTTAAGACACAGATTTATACAGCCGTATCACCTGGCTTTAAGACACAGATTTATACAGCCGTATCACCTGGCTTTAAGACACAGATTTATACAGCCTCACCTGGCTTTAAGACACAGATTTATACAGCCGTATCACCTGGCTTTAAGACACAGATTTAAGATCACCTGGCTTTAAGACACAGATTTATACAGGCCGTATCACCTGGCTTTAAGACACAGATTTATACAGCCGTATCACCTGGCTTTAAGACACAGATTTATACAGCCGTATCACCTGGCTTTAAGACACAGATTTATACAGCCGTCACCTGGCTTTAAGACACAGATTTATACAGCCGTATCACCTGGCTTTAAGACACAGATTTATACAGCCGTATCACCTGGCTTTAAGACACAGATTTATACAGCCGTATCACCTGGCTTTAAGACACAGATTTATACAGCCGTATCACCTGGCTTTAAGACACAGATTTATACAGCCGTATCACCTGGCTTTAAGACACAGATTTATACAGCCGTATCACCTGGCTTTAAGACACAGATTTATACAGCCGTATCACCTGGCTTTAAGACACAGATTTATACAGCCGTATCACCTGGCTTTAAGACACAGATTTATACAGCCGTATCACCTGGCTTTAAGACACAGATTTATACAGCCGTATCACCTGGCTTTAAGACACAGATTTATACAGCCGTATCACCTGGCTTTAAGACACAGATTTATACAGCCGTATCACCTGGCTTTAAGACACAGATTTATACAGCCGTATCACCTGGCTTTAAGACACAGATTTATACAAGACCAGATTTATCAGCCTGGCTTTAAGACACAGATTTATACAGCCGTATGGCACCTGGCTTTAAGACACAGATTTATACAGCCGTATCACCTGGCTTTAAGACACAGATTTATACAGCCGTATCACCTGGCTTTAAGACACAGATTTATACAGCCGTATCACCTGGCTTTAAGACACAGATTTATACAGCCGTGGCTTTAAGACACAGATTTATACAGCCGTATCACCTGGCTTTAAGACACAGATTTATACAGCCGTATCACCTGGCTTTAAGACACAGATTTATACAGCCGTATCACCTGGCTTTAAGACACAGATTTATACAGCCGTATCACCTGGCTTTAAGACACAGATTTATACAGCCGTATCACCTGGCTTTAAGACACAGATTTATACAGCCGTATCACCTGGCTTTAAGACCAGATTTATACCTGGCTTTAAGACACAGATTTATACAGCCGTATCACCTGGCTTTAAGACACAGATTTATACAGATTTAAGACACAGATTTATACAGCCGTATCACCTGGCTTTAAGACACAGATTTATACAGCCGTATCACCTGGCTTTAAGACACAGATTTATACAGCCGTATCACCTGGCTTTAAGACACAGATTTATACAGCCGTATCACCTGGCTTTAAGACACAGATTTATACAGCCGTATCACCTGGCTTTAAGACACAGATTTATACATGGCTTTAAGACACAGATTTATACAGCCGTATCACCTGGCTTTAAGACACAGATTTATACAGCCGTATCACCTGGCTTTAAGACACAGATTTATACAGCCGTATCACCTGGCTTTAAGACACAGATTCATACAGCCGTATCACCTGGCTTTAAGACACAGATTTATACAGCCGTATCACCTGGCTTTAAGACACAGATTTATACAGCCGTATCACCTGGCTTTAAGACAGATTTATTCTCACAGCTTTTTGAAGTTCGGAATTCATTTCTGACAAATTGATTTAACTAGCTACTCCGTTTCCCCAGGGCTCCATTTCGACAGTCTGTCTGTTTATCTGTCTGCCTGCCTGCCTGCCTGCCTGCCTGTCCATCTGTCTATGTGTCCGTCTGGCTGTCCATCTGTCTGTGTGTCCGTCTGGCTGTCCATCTGTCTGTCTGTGTGTCCGCCTGCCTGTGTGTCCGCCTGCCTGACTGTCCATCTGTCTGTGTGTCCATCTGGCTGTCTGTGTGTCCGTCTGTCCATCTGTCTGTGTGTCCGCCTGCCTCCCTGTCCATCTCTGTGTGTTCGCCTGCCTGCCTGTCCAGCTGTCCATCCGTCTGTTGGAAGGGAACAGAAACCTGGTGTCAACTTTCTTTCAAGTCCTAGTGACCCAGAGCAGGACTCAGAGGCACAGGAGCTTAAGTAGCACTGAGGTTACCATGATCAAATTAAACAACTGAAGGACAGAGGCACTGCAGAAACCCTCTCCAAAACACTGCCTCTTTCAACCCTGTGAATGCCATATAAGCCCTGAAATGATGTAAACCACCACGTTACTTTAACTGTCCAGGCCAAATACAAATGGAGCAGCAAGCATGTTGACATCCACTGATCCCTCATCAACTCATCCCTGAACCCTGGCTGCATCCCCTCTGACTTGTCAAGAGTAAAACAAAAACAACAACACTCCAACCATCTGACACCAAAAAACGTTCCTTTCCAAAGCACTTGAGCGTGCTGTCTCTGACCTACTCTCTCGTTAGCGTTCTCAGAGCGTTCTCAGAGCCATCTTCTTGATCCTAACCAGTCAGGCTTCAAGACGGGTCACTCATCTTCTCTGTGTCACGGAGGATCTCAGCACTGCCAAAGCTGACTCTCTCTCCTCTGTTCTCATCCTCCTAGATCTATACACTGCCTTTGACCCCGTGAACCATAAGACCCTCACACTCTTGGATTGTATCCTACCTGGCAGGCCGCTCCTACCAGGTGACGTGGGGAGGATCTGTTTCTGCACCACATACTCTCACTACTGGTGTGCCCCAGGGCTCGGTTCTAAGCCCTCTCCTCTTCTCTCTATACACCAAGTCACTCGGCTACGTCATATCCTTACATGGTTTCTCCTCCATTGCTATGCGGATGACACTCAACTACTTTTCTCCTTTCCCCTTCTGACACCCAGGTAGCGACACACATCTCTGCGTGCCTGGCAGATATCTCGGCTTGGATGTCAGCCCACCACCTCAAGATCAACCTCTGACAACCTCTCCATGACCTCTCCATTGGGGTTGACAACTCCACGGTGTCCTCCTCCCAGAGTGCAAAGACCCTTGGTGTGACCCTGGACAACATCCTGTAGTTCTCTGCAAACATCAAAGCAGTGATTCGGTCCTGCAGGTTGATGCTCTACAACATCTGTAGAGTACGACCCTACCTCACTCAGGAAGAGGTGCAGGTCCTAATCCAGACACTTGTCCTCTCCTGTCTGGACTACTGCAATATGTTGTTGTCTGGGGTATATGGAACCCTGCAGCTCGCCTGGTTTTCAACCTTCCCAAGTTCTCGCATGTCATCTGCTCCTCCGCTCTACTGGTTTCCAGTCAGGGCTCGCATCCACTACAAGAACATGGTACTTTCCACCGGAGCAGCAAGAGGAACTATCCCTCAATACCTACAAGCTATGCTCAATCTCTGCACCCCAACCCAAGTACTCTGTTCTGCCACCTCTGGTCTCTTAGCTCTCCCACCCCTATGGGAAGGCAGCTACCACTCAACCCAGTCCAAGCTCTTCTCTGTCCTGGCACTCCAATGGTCGAACCCCCTTCCCCCTAAAGCTAGAACAGTAGAGTCACTGGCCATCTTCCTGAAAACATCTGAAACCCTACCTCTTCAAATAGTTTCTTAAATATTCTCACAGCACTCCACCTTTCATAAACTAACACTCACACTTAACTTCTTCCCCCTTACTAGCACTGACTTTGCTGATAGCTACTTTATTGAGGGAAAATGGACTTATGACTGAGATATGTGGTTGTCCCACCTAGCTATCTTAAGATGAATGCACTTACTAACTCCAGTTTCAACTGTTCTGCCTTACTATTATTCGACCATGCTGGTCATTTATGAACATTTGAACATCTTGGCCATGTTCTGTTATAATCTCCACCCGGCACAGCCAGAAGAGGACTGGCCACCCCACATAGCCTGGTTCCTCTCTAGGTTTCTTCCTAGGTTTTGGCCTTTCTAGGGAGTTTTTCCTAGCCACCGTGCTTCTACACCTGCATTGCTTGCTGTTTGGGGTTTTATAGGCTGGGTTTCTGTACAGCACTTTGAGATATCAGCTGATATACGAAGGGCTATATAAATACATTTGATTTGATATGTCTTGATAAGAGTGTCTGCTAAATATGTCAAAAACAAAAAACATATATATAACAAACTTTTATGAGTATTTAAATGATTAGCTGGATGGGTGAATTGGGTTTTGATTTGACGATGTCCATTTGCCCACTAACTTGAGATGAACAACTGCGTTGATTGCTCTCTATCCAATAGCATAGACAGTGAGACAGACCTGCCCAGCAGCTCTGACTTGTTTACACAAGACAACAAATCACAAATTTTTAAACTTCAGAAATACTGCACAAAACACCTTAGTTAGGTGTAAAATTGCACAACGAAAACATCCTCGGCAAACACGTTAAAATGAATTACATTTTTATTTTAAACAGAGTTTAAATGAGGATAAATTAGGCATTTTAATTTCATTCTGGTGATTTTGAAGAAGTGAAATAGGCTTCCTACCGTGTCTCATGAGGGACAAACATCATTAACCAAATGCGGAATCGGTCAGGAAACACACCTCCAATACTGAAACCTGCTTTTTCTAATTAGCAACAGACAAACACACTTGCCAATCGGTGTGTTCAGGTAATTGAACCAAATTAACCAGTTTATTAATGAAAACAACATGGTAGCTTATGGTTGAGGGTAGTCTAGGCTACTAGACTACGTCATCATGACTGACTGGTCATCTCCCACCTCTGCCTCTGCATGTATGTAATGTGTCAAAAACATTATGAGAAATAAACAAAATAAACAAATAATGAAAGAAAAAAAAAGGAATTAAAAGAACATTAAAATCCCTCCGAGGGATAATTATCCCATGATAAACAAGCAGCAGGCATGTGGAGTGAGGACATCTCAGTGACAAGGTGTGTCAGTATATCTACTTCTCTCATCTGTACACTACACCACACTCCATAGATTAGAATGAAGAGTTCAGCCTCTAAACACCTGAACACTCCTCCTCTCCCATCCATCCATCTCCTCCCCTCCTACCCATTAATGAAACTATTCTAATGTATTCCTCCCTCCCATCTCTATAGGTTGTCATGGTGATGTGGTTGGGGTTTTCAGTAGCAGGGTGGTCTGATTGATGGTGACTTTCTCTTTCAGGAACATGACACTAGCAGAAAAAAGGACAAGCTCCCAGTGAAAGAAGCTGCGGGACAAGAGAGCAGAAAGAGAGGAGAAATAGGAGAGAAAGGCCCCAGAGGCAGGGTAAGGCTGTGGGGGCCAGGGAGTGTTGGGGAAAGAAGCTGAGGGACAAGAGAGCAGAAAGAGAGGAGAGAAAGGCCCCAGAGGCAGGGTAAGGCTGTGGGGGCCAGGGAGTGTTGGGGAAAGAAGCTGAGGGACAAGAGAGCAGAAAGAGAGGAGAAATAGGAGAGAAAGGCCCCAGAGGCAGGGTAAGGCTGTGGGGGCCAGGGAGTGTTGGGGAAAGAAGCTGAGGGACAAGAGAGCAGAAAGAGAGGAGAAATAGGAGAGAAAGGCCCCAGAGGCAGGGTAAGGCTGTGGGGGCCAGGGAGTGTTGGGGAAAGAAGCTGAGGGACAAGAGAGCAGAAAGAGAGGAGAAATAGGAGAGAAAGGCCCCAGAGGCAGGGTAAGGCTGTGGGGGCCAGGGAGTGTTGGGGAAAGAAGCTGAGGGACAAGAGAGCAGAAAGAGAGGAGAAATAGGAGAGAAAGGCCCCAGAGGCAGGGTAAGGCTGTGTGGGCCAGGGAGTGTTGGGGGGTCAGTCACTCTTTTAAACTCCCTGGTGAAAGGAACATGTTTTATCTGTGAAGTGCTCACTGTGTGTGGAAGAAATTCATTGGTGGTTTGGGTCTCATCCCAGGATGCTACGGGAGACAAAACAAACGGACCTCTCTCCATGCAGTGGTCCACAGAACAGAAGACTGACTTACTGGAGAATAGGAAGGGAGACATACAGAGAGAGACTCACTCTAGCTAACACACCACATTATCCACTGGACACGAGGAGAGAATGTTTAAGAATATAACAACACAGACCAATTCCATCAAATTTAGCCTATCCTCTTTACTCCCTATCTCTGTGAGTAGATTTAACTGGAGAAGTGATTCGAAAGCCACTTGACTCATTAGCGAAAGCTCTCAATCTACTTAAGGATGCTTCTAAGCACTGCACGGTACTTTCCTTTCCCTCTTAACTGGCAATAGATTCATTCTGAAGTACCAATGCATGTTTTCTAATTAGGAGCAGAATGGTGGAGATGCCTTAACAATTACAAAACATTATAAACTGGATGGTTCGAGCCCCGAATGCTGATTGGCTGACAGCCGTGGTATATCAGACCGTATACCACGGATATGACAAAACATTTATTTTTACTGCTCTAATTACGTTAGTAACCAGTTTATAACAGCAATAAGGTGCCTCGTGGTTTGTGGTATATGGCCAGTATACCACGGCTAAGGGGTGTGTCTAGCCACTCCGCGTTGTGTCGACTGTAAGAACAGCCCTTAGCTGTGGTATATTGGCCATATACCACACCCCCTCGGGCCTTATTGGTTAACTATCCTCCAATAGTATCCCAGTGGGACTCATCAGCTTTGTAACAAAAATGCCCAAGAAAAATCCAATTAGTTGCTGCAAATTTCTGTACATTACAGTATTTTACTTCCCAGTGTTAAAATGTGTGTTTCCTAAGTGACGTATTGAGTGTCACGCACATTATGGTGTTGTCTGACCATCCAAGGAATGTACTGTATAGACAGCTTGTACTGTATAGACAGCTTGTACTGTTTAGGCAGGAAGTTGTGTCTTACTGGTACACGACTACAGTATAATCCAAGCATGAAAAAATACTACAGTTTACTATAGAATACTACAGTATTTACTATCAAATGATGTACAGTAGTATACTATACACTACTATACGACACACTGTGGTATCCCTCAATTGTGTCGTGCTTAATATCGAATTTTGTAGTATACAGTAGAATACTATAGTAAATACCACAACAGTATCCACAAAATAAATACTGCAGTAATGTCAGCAAAAACACCACTTTTTTTAACTATAGTAAATACTACAGTATTTCATTTTTATATACCCCGCCCATTCCCCTCCCCCATGTCCCAGTTTGTGCCATCCATAGTGAAACCTACATGCCAAGTATAGACCGTACTGTATATTGTGTCTCCCACAGGTTATAGAAAAGAGCAGAAGCCCTGAACTGTCCTATCAGACCCTAGTCCTACCTAGCTACAGATCATGGCAAATTTGCTCTTTTAGTAGTTCTCCAGTATCTGTAGGAGAAACGTGGGTGTTGTTGGTGAGAATCCAGGGAGGGAGCTGTCACGTGTTGTTGGTGAGAACCCAGGGAGGGAGCTGTCACGTGCTGTTGGTGAGAACCCAGGGAGGGAGATGTCACGTGCTGCTGGTGAGAACCCAGGAAGGGAGCTGTCACGTGCTGTTGGTGAGAACCCAGGGAGGGAGCTGTCACGACTGTTGGTGAGAACCCAGGGAGGGAGCTGTCACGACCTGTTGGTGAGAACCCAGGGAGGGAGCTGTCACGTGCTGCTGGTGAGAACCCAGGGAGGGAGCTGTCACGACCTGTTGGTGAGAACCCAGGGAGGGAGCTGTCACGACCTGTTGGTGAGAACCCAGGGAGGGAGCTGTCACGTGCTGCTGGTGAGAACCCAGGGAGGGAGCTGTCACGTGCTGTTGGTGAGAACCCAGGGAGGGAGCTGTCACGACCTGTTGGTGAGAACCCAGGGAGGGAGCTGTCACGACCTGTTGGTGAGAACCCAGGGAGGGAGCTGTCACGTGCTGCTGGTGAGAACCCAGGGAGGGAGCTGTCACGTGCTGCTGGTGAGAACCCAGGGAGGGAGCTGTCACGTGCTGCTGGTGAGAACCCAGGGAGGGAGCTGTCACGACCTGTTGGGAAGCAGGATACAACACCAGGCTAATTTCACAGATGGACGGGTGCAATTACATAATGTGACTGTTAATGTGTGATGTTATCTCTCTTCCATCGTTGTATTGGATCAGTTAGTTGGTCAGAGCGTGATGTTATCTCTGTTTCCTCGTTGTATTGGATTAGTTAGTTAATCAGAGTGTGAGGTTATCTCTGTTTCCTTGTTGTATTGGATCAGTTAGTTGGTGATCAGGGTGTGATGTTATCTCTGTTTCCTCGTTGTATTGGATCAGTTAGTTGGTCAGAGCGTGATGTTATCTCTGTTTCCTCGTTGTATTGGATCAGTTAGTTGGTCAGAGCGTGGTGTTATCTCTGTTTCCTCGTTGTATTGGATTAGTTAGTTAATCAGAGTGTGATGTTATCTCTGTTTCCTTGTTGTATTGGATCAGTTAGTTGGTCATCAGAGTGTGATGTTATGTTATTGGATCAGTCTGATTTATCTCTGTTTCGTTGTATTGGATTAGTTAGTTGGTCAGAGCGTGATGTTATCTCTGTTTCCTCGTTGTATTGGATTAGTTAGTTGGTCAGAGCGTGATGTTATCTCTGTTTCCTCGTTGTATTGGATCAGTTAGTTGGTCATCAGAATGTGATGTTATCTCTGTTTCCTCGTTGTATTGGATCAGTTAGTTGGTCATCAGAATGTGATGTTATCTCTGTTTCCTCGTTGTATTGGATCAGTTAGTTGGTCATCAGAGTGTGAGGTTATCTCTGTTTTCTCATTGTATTGGATCAGTTAGTTGGTCAGAGCGTGATGTTATCTCTGTTTCCTCGTTGTATTGGATCAGTCAGTTGGTCATCAGAATGTGATGTTATCTCTGTTTCCTCGTTGTATTGGATCAGTTAGTTGGTCAGAGCGTGATGTTATCTCTGTTTCCTCGTTGTATTGGATCAGTCAGTTGGTCATCAGAGCGTGGGAGGCAGACGGTGTCTGTGACTAACATACTACAGCAGAGACGCTCACCACTATTATTGGTATCCTCTCCTTTCCTCCTCTTCTCTTCTCTTCTCTCCTCTCGTCCCTCTCCTCTCCTCTCGTCCCTCTCCTCTCCTCTCCTCTCCTCTCCTCTCCTCTCCAGTTTTACCTTTGTGTTGATTCGTCCTTCTGCCTGTCTCTGATTCCAATACATATTCAGCTCCCTCATATTGTAGACTGAGTAGTGGAGTAGCTAGTTGTAAATGCAGAACAGGGGCCATTGAATGCCATGAAGTAAGCCATTGTATAAACTCATTGAGGGTGTGCAATCTGTCAGATTAAGTTTGTCCTCTTTTCCTGTGTTATGATGTGTTGATGTTTGTTAATCTGTGGATTAAGGCAGGATGTCATTGTATCATTGCTATGCTGTAATTGAGAGAGTAGGAGGGACCTACGGGCTTTACAGTGTGATGCATATCTAATCAGAGCTCACTGAAAAATGTTCTCTCGAATGAGCATACACACACACACACACGCACACGCACACACACGAGTACATACACATGCAATCACATACACACACGCACACGCACACACACGAGTACATACACACACACACACATGAGTACATACACACACACACACTAGATTTTCCCTAATATAACATGTATCAACCCCTAGAAAAATGTCCATTCATTATAATCTTATTGCTGCCAGATTTCTCAATAGAAGATCCTCCATCTGTACTGGATCACTGCTGGAGGGCGATAAGGAGAACATGTTCTGTGAATCTTCAATCTCTCTGCTGTTGCAGTGATTGACCCTGTGATGATAAACTCCTCTGTACCTCTCAATCCACTCCAGACTGTCTCCCTGCGGCCCCATTTGCTGCTGTTGACCCACACCTTGCATTCTTTAGTTCTGTTAAGTAACATTTTTTAAATGGTGTAATTATTTTAACAGTAGCATGGAGCAGGGAGAGGGGGAGAGGAGAGGGGGAGAGGGGCCAAAGCAGAGCCAGGGAGAGGGGGAGGGGAGAGGGGGAGAGGGGGAGGGGAGAGGGAGAGATGAAGGGAATGCGAAGGAGAGGATAAATGAGGTCTGGACTAGCTGGGTGTTGGGGATGATGATCGTTGCTGTCTGTCTGTTCTGTTCCCCTGCTCTGTCCATGGGACCCTCTTCTTCTCCAGAGAATGCTCCCAGTCCAGAGGTCCATCGGCCCAGGGAGGGGCTGTGAAGGGTAAGGGGTGGAGGTGGGGGTCACTGGAGGGTGGGGCTGTTTAGTGTGTGGAGGCAGCCATGGAGGCGTGGGGTTCTGGAGAGGTCAGCTCCTTTCGGGTCAGTGTAGCCAGTAGGCTTTGTCTGATGGAGGGGCCATCTGAGGGCTGAGCAGTGAGATCCCCTTGAGGATCCCAGGCTCTTATAGTACTGCCTCAAAGTAATAGCATTCACTAAAACATCAGGACATCTGTATTGATTATAAACACCGCAAGACAGCAGCACAGCCATATATCTGTCAAAAGCCCCTCCTCTCTATTTGCTAACCACAGAAAGCATACATGGCTGTTTCTAGTTATGGGCTCAAACCATATCTACCTTTGTTATGCTACAACCCTGGGTTTAGCCTGGAAATGGAGGAGTAGCTACTTTTCGAGCAGATAAACATTGGCTCCAGAAACTGTAAGAGCAGGTAGGTTCAGAGACAGAGCAGGTAGGTTCAGAGACAGAGCAGGTAGGTTCAGAGACAGAGCAGGTAGGTTCAGAGACAGAGCAGGTAGGTTCAGAGACAGAGCAGGTAGGTTCAGAGACAGAGCAGGTAGGTTCAGAGACAGAGCAGGTACGTTTACAGAGACAGAGCGGGTACGTTCAGAGACAGAGCAGGTACGTTTAGAGACAGAGCAGGTACGTTTAGACACAGAGCAGGTAGGTTCAGAGACAGAGCGGGTAGGTTCAGAGACGGAGCGGGTACGTTCAGAGACAGAGCAGGTACGTTTACAGAGACAGAGCAGGTACGTTCAGAGACAGAGCAGGTACGTTCAGAGACAGAGCAGGTACGTTCAGAGACAGAGCAGGTACGTTCAGAGACAGAGCGGGTACGTTCAGAGACAGAGCGGGTACGTTCAGAGACAGAGCAGGTACGTTCAGAGACAGAGCGGGTAGGTTCAGAGACAGAGCGGGTAGGTTCAGAGACAGAGCGGGTAGGTTCAGAGACAGAGCGGGTAGGTTCAGAGACAGAGCGGGTAGGTTCAGAGACAGAGCGGGTAGGTTCAGAGACAGAGCGGGTACGTTCAGAGACAGAGCGGGTACGTTCAGAGACAGAGCGGGTAGGTTCAGAGACAGAGCGGGTACGTTCAGAGACAGAGCGGGTACGTTCAGAGACAGAGCGGGTACGTTCAGAGACAGAGCGGGTAGGTTCAGAGACAGAGCGGGTACGTACGTTCACAGAGACAGACAGAGCAGGTATGTTCACAGAGACAGACAGAGCAGGTATGTTCACAGAGACAGAGCAGGTATGTTCACAGAGACAGACAGAGCAGGTATGTTCACAGAGACGGGGCAGGTATGTTCACAGAGACGGGGCAGGTATGTTCAGAGACAGACAGCCCCCACCTTCCCCGTACCATACTGTAATGGTGCAGACAGCCCCCACCTTCCCCGTACCATACTGTAATGGTGCAGACAGCCCCCACCTCCCCCGTACCATACTGTAATGGTGCAGACAGCCCCCACCTTCCCCATACCATACTGTAAAGGTTGCAGACAGCCCCCACCTTCCCCGTACCATACTGTAATGGTGCAGACAGCCCTCTCCTTCCCCGTACCATACTGTAATGGTGCAGACAGCCCCCACCTTCCCCATACCATACTGTAAAGGTTGCAGACAGCCCCCACCTTCCCCGTACCATACTGTAATGGTGCAGACAGCCCCCACCTCCCCCGTACCATACTGTAATGGTGCAGACAGCCCCCACCTTCCCCGTACCATACTGTAATGGTGCAGACAGCCCCCACCTTCCCCTTACCATACTGTAATGGTGCAGACAGCCCCCACCTTCTCCGTACCATACTGTAATGGTGCAGACAGCCCCCACCTTCCCCGTACCATACTGTAATGGTGCAGACAGCCCCCACCTCCCCGTACCATACTGTAATGGTGCAGACAGCCCCCACCTCCCCGTACCATACTGTAATGGTGCAGACAGCCCCCACCTTCCCCGTACCATACTGTAATGGTGCAGACAGCCCCCACCTTCTCCGTACCATACTGTAATGGTGCAGACAGCCCCCACCTCCCCGTACCATACTGTAATGGTGCAGACAGCCCCCACCTTCCCGTACCATACTGTAATGGTGCAGACAGCCCCCACCTTCCCCGTACCATACTGTAATGGTGCAGACAGCCCCCACCTTCCCCATACCATACTGTAAAGGTTGCAGACAGCCCCCACCTTCCCCGTACCATACTGTAATGGTGCAGACAGCCCTCTCCTTCCCCATACCATACTGTAATGGTGCAGACAGCCCCCACCTTCCCCGTACCATACTGTAAAGGTTGCAGACAGCCCCCACCTTCTCCGTACCATACTGTAATGGTGCAGACAGCCCCCACCTCCCCCGTACCATACTGTAATGGTGCAGACAGCCCCCACCTTCCCCGTACCATACTGTAATGGTGCAGACAGCCCCCACCTTCCCGTACCATACTGTAATGTTGCAGACAGCCCCACCTTCCCCGTACCATACTGTAATGGTGCAGACAGCCCCCACCTTCCCCATACTGTAATGTACCATACTGTAATGTTGCAGACAGCCCCACCTTCCCCGTACCATACTGTAATGGTGCAGACAGCCCCCACCTTCCCCGCACCATACTGTAATGGTGCAGACAGCCCCCACCTTCCCTGTACCATACTGTAATGGTGCAGACAGCCCCCACCTTCCCCGTACCATACTGTAATGGTGCAGACAGCCCCCACCTTCCCCGTACCATACTGTAATGTTGCAGACAGCCCCCACCTTCCCCGTACCATACTGTAATGGTGCAGACAGCCCCCACCTTCCCCGTACCATACTGTAATGGTGCAGACAGCCCCCACATTTACATTTACATTTAAGTCATTTAGCAGACGCTCTTATCCAGAGCGACTTACGAATTGGTGCATTCACCTTCCCCCGACATCCAGTGGAACAGTAGTGCATCTAAATCCCCCACCTCCCCCGTACCATACTGTAATGGTGCAGACAGCCCCCACCTTCCCCCATACCATACTGTAATGGTGCAGACAGCCCCCACCTTCCCCGTACCATACTGTAATGGTGCAGACAGCCCCCACCTTCCCCGTACCATACTGTAATGGTGCAGACAGCCCCCACCTTCCCCGTACCATACTGTAATGGTGCAGACAGCCCCCACCTTCCCCGTACCATACTGTAATGGTGCAGACAGCCCCCACCTTCCCCGTACCATACTGTAATGGTGCAGACAGCCCCCACATTTACATTTACATTTAAGTCATTTAGCAGACGCTCTTATCCAGAGCGACTTACAAATGGTGCATTCACCTTATGACATCCAGTGGAACAGTAGTGCATCTAAATCCCCACCTTCCCGTACCATACTGTAATGGTGCAGACAGCCCCCACCTCCCCGTACCATACTGTAATGGTGCAGACAGCCCCCACCTTCCCCGTACCATACTGTAATGGTGCAGACAGCCCCCACCTTCCCCGTACCATACTGTAATGGTGCAGACAGCCCCCACCTTCCCGTACCATACTGTAATGTTGCAGACAGCCCCCACCTTCCCCGTACCATACTGTAATGGTGCAGACAGCCCCCACCTTCCCCGTACCATACTGTAATGGTGCAGACAGCCCCCACATTTACATTTACATTTAAGTCATTTAGCAGACGCTCTTATCCAGAGCGACTTACAAATTGGTGCATTCACCTTATGACATCCAGTGGAACAGTAGTGCATCTAAATCCCCACCTTCCCCGTACCATACTGTAATGGTGCAGACAGCCCCCACCTCCCCCGTACCATACTGTAATGGTGCAGACAGCCCCCACCTTCCCCGTACCATACTGTAATGGTGCAGACAGCCCCCACCTCCCCGTACCATACTGTAATGGTGCAGACAGCCCCCACCTTCCCCGTACCATACTGTAATGGTGCAGACAGCCCCCACCTTCCCCGTACCATACTGTAATGGTGCAGACAGCCCCCACCTTCTCCGTACCATACTGTAATGGTGCAGACAGCCCCCACCTTCCCCGTACCATACTGTAATGGTGCAGACAGCCCCCACCTTCTCCGTACCATACTGTAATGGTGCAGACAGCCCCCACCTTCCCCGTACCATACTGTAATGGTGCAGACAGCCCCCACCTTCCCCGTACCATACTGTAATGGTGCAGACAGCCCCCACCTTCCCCGTACCATACTGTAATGGTGCAGACAGCCCCCACCTTCCCCATACCATACTGTAATGGTGCAGACAGCCCCCACCTTCCCCGTACCATACTGTAATGGTGCAGACAGCCCCTCCTTCCCCATACCATACTGTAATGGTGCAGACAGCCCCCACCTTCCCCGTACCATACTGTAAAGGTTGCAGACAGCCCCCACCTTCTCCGTACCATACTGTAATGGTGCAGACAGCCCCCACCTCCCCCGTACCATACTGTAATGGTGCAGACAGCCCCCACCTTCCCGTACCATACTGTAATGGTGCAGACAGCCCCCACCTTCCCCGTACCATACTGTAATGTTGCAGACAGCCCCACCTTCCCGTACCATACTGTAATGGTGCAGACAGCCCCCACCTTCCCCGTACCATACTGTAATGTTGCAGACAGCCCCACCTTCCCCGTACCATACTGTAATGGTGCAGACAGCCCCCACCTTCCCCGCACCATACTGTAATGGTGCAGACAGCCCCCACCTTCCCTGTACCATACTGTAATGGTGCAGACAGCCCCCACCTTCCCGTACCATACTGTAATGGTGCAGACAGCCCCCACCTTCCCCGTACCATACTGTAATGTTGCAGACAGCCCCCACCTTCCCCGTACCATACTGTAATGGTGCAGACAGCCCCCACCTTCCCCGTACCATACTGTAATGGTGCAGACAGCCCCCACATTTACATTTACATTTAAGTCATTTAGCAGACGCTCCCCATCCAGAGCGACATACTGTAATGGTGCATTCACCTTATGACATCCAGTGGAACAGTAGTGCATCTAAATCCCCACCTCCCCGTACCATACTGTAATGGTGCAGACAGCCCCCACCTTCCCCGTACCATACTGTAATGGTGCAGACAGCCCCCACCTTCCCCGTACCATACTCTAATGGTGCAGACAGCCCCCACCTTCCCCGTACCATACTGTAATGGTGCAGACAGCCCCCACCTTCCCCGTACCATACTGTAATGGTGCAGACAGCCCCCACCTTCCCCGTACCATACTGTAATGGTGCAGACAGCCCCCACCTTCCCCGTACCATACTGTAATGGTGCAGACAGCCCCCACATTTACATTTACATTTAAGGTCAGAGCAGACGCTCTTATCCAGAGCGACTTACAAATTGGTGCATTCACCTTATGACATCCAGTGGAACAGTAGTGCATCTAAATCCCCACCTTCCCCGTACCATACTGTAATGGTGCAGACAGCCCCCACCTCCCCCGTACCATACTGTAATGGTGCAGACAGCCCCCACCTTCCCCGTACCATACTGTAATGGTGCAGACAGCCCCACCTTCCCCGTACCATACTGTAATGGTGCAGACAGCCCCCACCTTCCCCGTACCATACTGTAATGTTGCAGACAGCCCCACCTTCCCGTACCATACTGTAATGGTGCAGACAGCCCCCACCTTCCCCGTACCATACTGTAATGGTGCAGACAGCCCCCACATTTACATTTACATTTAAGTACTGTATTTAGCAGACAGCCCCACCTTCCCCGTTATCCAGAGCGACTTACAAATGGTGCATTCACCTTATGACATCCAGTGGAACAGTAGTGCATCTAAATCCCCACCTTCCCCGTACCATACTGTAATGGTGCAGACAGCCCCCACCTTCCCCGTACCATACTGTAATGGTGCAGACAGCCCCCACCTTCCCCCCCACCTTCCCCGTACCATACTGTAATGGTGCAGACAGCCCCCACCTTCCCGTACCATACTGTAATGGTGCAGACAGCCCCCACCTTCCCCGTACCATACTGTAATGGTGCAGACAGCCCCCACCTTCCCGCACCATACTGTAATGGTGCAGACAGCCCCCACCTTCCCCGTACCATACTGTAATGGTGCAGACAGCTCCCCACCTTCCCCGTACCATACTGTAATGGTGCAGACAGCCCCCACCTTCTCCGTACCATACTGAAATGGTGCAGACAGCCCCCTTCCCCGTTCCCTGTAATGGTGCAGACATACCTTCCCGTACCATACTGTAATGGTGCAGACAGCCCCCACCTTCCCGTACCATACTGTAATGGTGCAGACAGCCCCACCTTCCCCGTACCATACTGTAATGGTGCAGACAGCCCCCACCTTCCCCGTACCATACTGTAATGGTGCAGACAGCCCCCACCTTCCCCGTACCATACTGTAATGGTGCAGACAGCCCCCACCTTCCCGTACCATACTGTAATGGTGCAGACAGCCCCCACCTTCCCCGTACCTGTAATGTTGCAGACAGCCCCCACCTCCCGTACCATACTGTAATGGTGCAGACAGTCCCCACCTCCCCCGTACCATACTGTAATGGTGCAGACAGCCCCCACCTCCCCGTACCATACTGTAATGGTGCAGACAGCCCCCACCTTCCCGTACCATACTGTAATGGTGCAGACAGCCCCCACCTTCCCCGTTCCATACTGTAATGGTGCAGACAGCCCCCACCTTCCCGTACCATACTGTAATGGTGCAGACAGCCCCCACCTCCCCGTACCATACTGTAATGGTGCAGACAGCCCCCACCTCCCCCGTACCATACTGTAATGGTGCAGACAGCCCCCACCTTCCCCGTACCATACTGTAATGGTGCAGACAGCCCCCACCTTCTCCGTACCATACTGTAATGGTGCAGACAGCCCCCACCTTCCCCGTACCATACTGTAATGGTGCAGACAGCCCCCACCTTCCCCGTACCATACTGTAATGGTGCAGACAGCCCCACCTTCCCGTACCATACTGTAATGGTGCAGACAGCCCCCACCTTCCCCGTACCATACTGTAATGGTGCAGACAGCCCCCACCTTCCCCGTACCATACTGTAATGTTGCAGACAGCCCCCACCTCCCCGTACCATACTGTAATGGTGCAGACAGTCCCCACCTCCCCCGTACCATACTGTAATGGTGCAGACAGCCCCCACCTTCCCCGTACCATACTGTAATGGTGCAGACAGCCCCCACCTTCCCCGTTCCATACTGTAATGGTGCAGACAGCCCCACCTTCCCCGTACCATACTGTAATGGTGCAGACAGCCCCCACCTTCCCCGTACCATACTGTAATGGTGCAGACAGTCCCCACCTTCCCCGTACCATACTGTAATGGTGCAGACAGCCCCCACCTTCCCGTACCATACTGTAATGGTGCAGACAGCCCCCACCTTCCCCGTACCATACTGTAATGGTGCAGACAGCCCCCACCTTCCCCGTACCATACTGTAATGGTGCAGACAGCCCCCACCTTCCCGGACCATACTGTAATGGTGCAGACAGCCCCCACCTTACCCGTACCATACTGTAATGGTGCAGACAGCCCCACCTTCCCCGTAACCATACTGTAATGGTGCAGACAGCCCCCACCTTCCCCGTACCATACTGTAATGGTGCAGACAGCCCCCACCTTCCCCGTACCATACTGTAATGGTGCAGACAGCCCCCACCTTCCCCGTACCATACTGTAATGGTGCAGACAGCCCCCACCTTCCCCGTACCATACTGTAATGGTGCAGACAGCCCCCACCTTCCCCGTACCATACTGTAATGGTGCAGACAGCCCCCACCTTCCCGTACCATACTGTAATGGTGCAGACAGCCCCCACCTTCCCCGTACCATACTGTAATGGTGCAGACAGCCCCCACCTTCCCCGTACCATACTGTAATGGTGCAGACAGCCCCCACCTTCCCCGTACCATACTGTAATGGTGCAGACAGCCCCCACCTTCCCCCCACCTTCCCCGTACCATACTGTAATGGTGCAGACAGCCCCACCTTCCCCGTACCATACTGTAATGGTGCAGACAGCCCCCACCTTCCCCGTACCATACTGTAATGGTGCAGACAGCCCCCACCTTCCCCGTACCATACTGTAATGGTGCATCCTTTGTAGGGATGTTTT
This sequence comes from Oncorhynchus nerka, assembly GCF_034236695.1. NCBI lineage: Eukaryota > Metazoa > Chordata > Actinopteri > Salmoniformes > Salmonidae > Oncorhynchus > Oncorhynchus nerka. Next base: position 12,254,538 of record NC_088415.1, read on the forward strand.
CCTCCACAGTCAGGGGGTGTTGCAACACTTTAATGAGCATAAATAGAGGAGTGTTATTTGAATTTAATAGATTGAAATAAAACTTTATTGTCCATCCAGGATGGACATTTTTCTTCAGCGTCATCTTCCATTAAAATGATCACATACATTAATATATCATCACATTTAAACCAGTCAGTCCATCATACTGCATACACTAACAACATAGAGGACATTAAATATATCATCACATTTAAACCAGTCAGTCCATCATACTGCATACACTAACAACATAGAGGACATTAAATATATCATCACATTTAAACCAGTCAGTCATCATACTGCATACACTAACAACATAGAGGACATTAATACATCATCACATTTAAACCAGTCAGTCATCATACTGCATACACTAACAACATAGAGGACATTAAATATATCATCACATTTAAACCAGTCAGTCATCATACTGCATACACTAACAACATAGAGGACATTAAATATATCATCACATTTAAACCAGTCAGTCCATCATGTTACAGACTAACAACATAGAGGACATTAAATATATCATCACATTTAAACCAGTCAGTCATCATACTGCATACACTAACAACATAGAGGACATTAAATATATCATCACATTTAAACCAGTCAGTCATCATACTGCATACACTAACAACATAGAGGACATTAAATATATCATCACATTTAAACCAGTCAGTCATCATACTGCATACACTAACAACATAGAGGACATTAAATATATCATCACATTTAAACCAGTCAGTCCATCATACTGCATTAATACATCATCACATTTAAACCAGTCACTAACAACATAGAGGACATTAAATATATCATCACATTTAAACCAGTCAGTCATCATACTGCATACACTAACAACATAGAGGACATTAATACATCATCACATTTAAACCAGTCAGTCATCATACTGCATACACTAACAACATAGAGGACATTAAATATATCATCACATTTAAACCAGTCAGTCCATCATGTTACAGACTAACAACATAGAGGACATTAATACATTCGCTCACAAATGGCCGCTGTCCCAACTACACTAGATACAGTTGAAGTCGGAAGTTTACCTTTACACCTTAGCCAAATACATTTAAACTCCGTTTTTCACAATTCCTGACATTTAATACGAGTAAAAATTATCTGTCTTAGGTCAGTTAGGATCACCACTTTATTTTAAGAATGTGAAATGTCAGAATAATAGAATAATTTATTTCAGCTTTTATTTCCTTCATCACATTCCCAGTGGGTCAGAAGTTTACATACACTCAGTTAGTATTTGGTAGCAATGCTTTTAAATTGTTTAACTTGGGTCAAATGTTTTGGGTAGCCTTCCACAAGCTTCCCACAATAAGTTAGGTGAATTTTGGCCCATTCCTCCTGACAGAGTTGGTGTAACTGAATGAGGTTTGTAGGCCTCCTTGCTCGCACACACTTTTTTAGTTCTAGTTACTAGTCCAACGCTCTAACCACTAGACTACCCTGCCGCCCCATTGATCTGGTGCTCCCGGTATATAGCTCCACATTGATCTGGTACTCCCCGTATATAGCTCCACATTGATCTGGTACTGGTACTCCCTGTATATAGCTCCACATTGATCTGGTACTGGTACTTCCTGTATATAGCTCCACATTGATCTGGTACTGGTACTTCCTGTATATAGCTCCACATTGATCTGGTACTGGTACTCCCTGTATATAGCTCCACATTGATCTGGTACTGGTACTTCCTGTATATAGCTCCACATTGATCTGGTACTCCCTCTATATAGCTCCACATTGATCTGGTACTGGTACTCCCTGTATATAGCTCCACATTGATCTGGTACTTCCTGTATATAGCTCCACATTGATCTGGTACTCCCTGTATATAGCTCCACATTGATCTGGTACTCCCTGTATATAGCTCCACATTGATATGGTTCTCCCTGTATATAGCTCCACATTGATCTGGTACTCCCTGTATATAGCTCCACATTGATCTGGTACTGGTACTTCATATTTATAGCTCCACATTGATCTGGTACTGGTACTTCCTGTATATAGCTCCACATTAATCTGGTTCTCCCTGTATATAGCTCCACATTGATCTAGTACTGGTACTTCCTGTATAGAGCTCCACATTGATCTGGTGCTGGTACTTCCTGTATATAGCTCCACATTGATCTGGTGCTCGCTGTATATAGCTCCACATTGATCTTGTACTGGTACTTCCTGTATAGAGCTCCACATTGATCTGGTACTGGTGCTTCCTGTATATAGCTCCACATTGATCTTGTACTGGTGCTTCCTGTATATAGCTCCACATTGATCTGGTACTGGTACTTCCTGTATAGAGCTCCACATTAATCTGGTTCTCCCTGTATATAGCTCCACATTGATCTTGTACTGGTACTTCCTGTATATAGCTCCACATTGATCTGGTGCTCGCTGTATATAGCTCCACATTGATCTTGTACTGGTACTTCCTGTATATAGCTCCACATTGATCTGGTGCTCGCTGTATATAGCTCCACATTGATCTGGTGCTTCCTGTATAGAGCTCCACATTGATCTTGTACTGGTACTTCCTGTATAGAGCTCCACATTGATCTTGTACTGGTACTTCCTGTATAGAGCTCCACATTGATCTTGTACTGGTACTTCCTGTATAGAGCTCCACATTGATCTTGTACTGGTACTTCCTGTATAGAGCTCCACATTGATCTGGTGCTCGCTGTATATAGCTCCACATTGATCTTGTACTGGTACTTCCTGTATAGAGCTCCACATTGATCTTGTACTGGTACTTCCTGTATAGAGCTCCACATTGATCTGGTGCTCGCTGTATAGAGCTCCACATTGATCTTGTACTGGTACTTCCTGTATAGAGCTCCACATTGATCTTGTACTGGTACTTCCTGTATAGAGCTCCACATTGATCTGGTGCTCGCTGTATATAGCTCCACATTGATCTTGTACTGGTACTTCCTGTATATAGCTCCACATTGATCTTGTACTGGTACTTCCTGTATAGAGCTCCACATTGATCTTGTACTGGTACTTCCTGTATAGAGCTCCACATTGATCTTGTACTGGTACTTCCTGTATAGAGCTCCACATTGATCTTGTACTGGTACTTCCTGTATAGAGCTCCACATTGATCTTGTACTGGTACTTCCTGTATAGAGCTCCACATTGATCTTGTACTGGTACTTCCTGTATAGAGCTCCACATTGATCTTGTACTGGTACTTCCTGTATAGAGCTCCACATTGATCTGGTACTTCCTGTATAGAGCTCCACATTGATCTGGTACTGGTACTTCCTGTATAGAGCTCCACATTGATCTTGTACTGGTACTTCCTGTATAGAGCTCCACATTGATCTTGTACTGGTACTTCCTGTATAGAGCTCCACATTGATCTTGTACTGGTACTTCCTGTATAGAGCTCCACATTGATCTTGTACTGGTACTTCCTGTATAGAGCTCCACATTGATCTGGTACTTCCTGTATAGAGCTCCACATTGATCTTGTACTGGTACTTCCTGTATATAGCTCCACATTGATCTGGTACTTCCTGTATATAGTTGCATTCTTGTGTATTTTAAACTTTGCATTGTTGGGAAGGGATCGTAAGCAACAGTTCACAGTAAAGTCTACAACAGTTGTATTTGGCACATTTGACAAATACAATTTTATTGTGTTATTTTATGTGCTGGTGGTGTGTTTGTGGATTTCACACATTACGGCTGGATGGGGAATGCAATGTTTCTGTGATCACATGCTCAGAACATAAGATTATAAACCAGAAATCAAAAGTTAGGCTTTTTACTAATGGATTTAGGAGTGTATGGTGTTCACAAATAATGTAGTACACATTGGCATTAAGTGTGCCTGTGGGAAGGAATTCGCCCTGGGCAGGAAACACAGACATTCATCACCTCCCAGACGCATCTGATTGGTATCTTCAACCTTTCCCTGACACTGTAGCTCCACAGCAAAGAACCTACTATGCTTTGCCTGTACTGGGGATGCACTGCACACTGAACAGTGCATTGGGAAGGTATTCAGACCCCTTGACTTTTTCTACATTTTGTTACGTTACAGCCTTATTCTAATATGTATTCAATCGTTTTTTCCCCCTCATAAATCTACACACAATACCCCAATTATGACAAAGCAAAAACAGTTATTTTTGCTAATGTATTAAAAAGACAAAACTGAAATATAACATTTATGTAAGTATTCAGACCCTTTACTCAGTACCTTTGGCAGCAATTATAGCATTGAGTCTTCTTGGGTGTGACGATACAAGCTTGGCACACCTGTATTTGGGGAGTTTCTCCCATTTTTCTCTGCTAATCCTCTCAAGCTCTGTCAGGTTGGATGGGGAGCGTCGCTGCACAGCTATTTTCAGGTCTCTCCAGAGATGTTCGATCGGGTTCAAGTCCGCGCTCAGGCTGGGCCACTCAAGGACATTCAGAGACTTGTTCCGAAGCCACTCCTGAATTAGCTTGGCTGTGTGCTTAGGGTTGTTGTCCTGTTAGAAAGTTAACCTTCGCCTTAGTCTGAGGCTGCTACGACCATGCTTCACCATAAGGATGGTGCCAGGTTTCCTCCAGACGTGACGCTTGGAATTCAGGCCAAAGAGTTCAATCTTGGATTCATCAGGCTAGAAAATCTTGTTTCTCATGGTCTGAGTCCTTTAGGTGCCTTTTGACAAACTCCAAGCGGACTGTCAGGTGCCTTTTACTGAGGAGTGGCTTCCGTCTGGCCACTCTACCATAAAGGCCTGATTGGTGGAGTGCTGCGATGGTTGTCTTTCTGGAAGGTTCTCCCATCTTCACAGAGGGACTCTAGAGCTCTGTCAGAGTGACCATCAGGTTCTTGGTCACCTCCCTGACCAAGACCCTTCTCCCCCGATTGATCAGTTTGGCCGGGAGGCCAGCTCTAGGAAGAGTCTTGGTGGTTCCAAACTTCTCTCATTTAAGAATGATGGAGGCCACTGTGTTCCTGGGGACCTTCAATACTGCAGAATTATTTTGGTACCCTTCCCCAGATCTGTGCCTCGACACAATCCTGTCTCTGAGCTCTACGGACAATTCCTTCAACCTCATGACTTTTTCATTTTTTTTTCATTGCAAGATGTAGGAGAGATGAGAAAGCCACTTTAGACTTGAGATAGGGTCATTGTTAAACTGTCCATGAATACCAAGGGTGGCTCAAAAACAACAGAATGCACAATGGACTGAACTGAGGTCTAAAATGGTCACAGTAAGGCTAAATGTATAACAAGGGCAAATTTAAGAGATGACAAGTGCACAAGGATGGGTAAATTCACTATCACATGATGATTTTGTCTTGGCTTCCAGACAGTAAACTGTTCCTCACTGGTACCTCTCATGGGTAGAAGCATAAGGAGGGTGTAGACGGACAGGTGTAGATAGTTCAAACCACACCGATTTCCATTCACTGATTCAATTGTGACACTTCATTTGATACACTAACTTTCAATTCCAGCAAAGTACAATGCTTTACAAACCCCCTTGAGTTTTCCACATCCCACCAACCAGCCCGAATCCAAAACCAACCAAATTTAGATTTTTGTTGTTGTCACTGGCACACACACAACCTCATGGCTTGGTTTTTATCTCTGACTTGTACTGTCAACTGTGGGACCTTATATAGACAGGTGTGTGTCTTTTCCAAATCATGTCCAATCAATTGAATTTACCACAGGTTGGACTCCAATCAAGTTGTGGAAACATCTCAAGGATGATCAATGGAAACAGTATGTACCTGAGCTCAATTGAGTCTCATAGCAAAGGGTCTTAATACATATGTAAGTAAGGTATTTCAGTTTTTTTTTTTTTATACATTTGCAAACATTTCTAAAAGTGGGGTATCATGGGGTATTGTGTGTAGATTGCTAAAGAAAATGTTTAATTGAATCCATCTTAGAATAAGGCCGTAATGTAACAATTGGTGGCTGACTAAATACTTTTTTTGCCCCACTGTATCTGCGTGCTGTCGTGTGTGTTTTCAACCCCAGATAATCTTAGGAGGAGACCGTGTCAGTAAGGAAAGGCAGACTTGTCTGTTGTGTACAGAGGTCTCTGAACTCTGCAGCTGAATTGATGCATGCCTCACCCGGCAGTCTGGGGTGGAGATGACTGGTTAGCTGGTAGAATCCAGTGAAGTCAGAAAACTCAAAAAGTTGGTAACATTGATTCTGTGCTCTCATTTTTATCTCTTCAAGTTCACTCATACACTCCCAGAAGAAAGGGTTCCAAAGGGGTTATTCGGCTGTCCCCATAGGAGAACCCTATTTGGTTCCAGGTAGAACCTTTTTTGGTTTCCGGTAGAACTATTTTGGGTTCCATGTAGAACCTTTTGTGGAAAGGGTTTTACCTGGAACCAAAAGGGTTCTACCTGGAACCAATAAGGGTTCCGCAAAGGGTTCTCTGATGGGGCAGCCGAAGAACCCTTTTAGATTCTAGATAAAACCTTTTTTTCCTAAGAGTACTTATTATACTGTAACCATTATGTTGTGTTTCACCTTCGTCTACAAGCTGCTGGCTGTAAGCTGCTGGCTGTAAGCTACTGGCTGTAAGCTGCTGGCTGTAAGCTACTGGCTGTAAGCTACTGGCTGTAAACTACTGGCTGTAAGCTACTGACTGTAAACTACTGGCTGTAAGCTGCTGGCTGTAAGCTGCTGGCTGTAAGCTACTGGCTGTAAGCTGCTGGCTGTAAGATGCTGGCTATGGCTGTAAGCTGCTGGCTGTAAGCTACTGGCTGTAAGCTGCTGGCTGTGGCTGTAAGCTGCTGGCTGTAAGCTGCTGGCTGTGGCTGTAAGCTGCTGGCTGTAAGCTGCTGGCTGTGGCTGTAAGCTGCTGGCTGTAAACTGCTGGCTGTAAACTGCTGGCTGTAAACTACTGGCTGTAAACTGCTGGCTGTAAGCTACTGGCTGTAAGCTGCTGGCTGTGGCTGTAAGCTGCTGGCTGTAAGCTGCTGGCTGTGGCTGTAAGCTGCTGGCTGTAAGCTGCTGGCTGTGGCTGTAAGCTGCTGGCTGTAAACTGCTGGCTGTAAACTACTGGCTGTAAACTACTGGCTGTAAGCTGCTGGCTGTAAGCTACTGGCTGTAAGCTGCTGGCTGTAAGCTGCTGGCTGTAAACTACTGGCTGTAAGCTGCTGGCTGTAAACAACTGGCTGTAAGCTGCTGGCTGTAAGCTGCTGGCTGTAAACTGCTGGCTGTAAGCTGCTGGCTGTAAGCTGCTGGCTGTAAACTACTGGCTGTAAGCTGCTGGCTGTAAGCTACTGGCTGTAAGCTGCTGGCTGTAAGCTGCTGGCTGTAAGCTGCTGGCTGTAAAATGCTGGCTGTAAGCTGCTGGCTGTAAAATGCTGGCTGTAAGCTGCTGGCTGTAAGCTACTGCGACTACTGGGATACTGCATTGTGTTTCTGTTCTCTGCTCCTCCCGTGACAACTGAACACTCCTTTTTACAGCCTGAAACCCCTAATCTAGTTTATGTACTGTACATTCATACTAACTCTCTCTCTCTCTTTCCCCTCTCTCTTTCCCCCCTGTATCTCCCCCTCTCTCTTTCCCCTCTCTCTTTCCCCCTCTATCTCTCTCTCTCTCTCTCTCTTTTCCCCCTCTCTCTCTCTCTCTCTCTCTTCCCTCTCTCTTTTCCCCCTCTTTCTCTCTCTCTCTCTCTCTCTCTTTCCCCCCTCTCTCTTTTCTCTCTCTCTCTCTCTCTCTTTCCCTCTCTCTCCCTCGCTATCTCTATCTTCCCCCTGTATCTCTCTCTCTCTCTCTCTCTCCCCCCTCTCTCTCTCCTTCCCCTCTCTCTTTCCCCCTCTATCTCTCTCTTTCCCTCTCTCTCCCTCGCTCTCTCTATCTTCCCCCTGTATCTCTCTCTCTCTCTTCCCCCTCTCTCTTTTTCCCCCTCCTCTTTCCCCTCTCTCTCTTTCCCCCTCCCCCTCTCTCTCTTTCCTCTCTCTCTCTCTCTCTCTCTCTCTCTCTCTTTCCTTTTCTCATCACTAGCCTGTATAATGTAAGGGGAATGTCCTTTAGGCTAAACCTGCCTGCTAAAACAGCTGGACAGGACATTTCCCATGGTAGTTGGAGGGAGGGAGAGAGGGAGGGAGAGAGGGACCAGATTTAATATTTTAGAGGAGAGAGAAATACTTTGAGAGAGAGAGAGACAGAGAGATACTAAGTACTAAGTACAGCCTCAGTGAGCACAGCCTTGCCATTGAGAAGGGTAAACACAGGAAAACCTGGCTCCTTGTAGAGGAAAGGCTGTGCAACCACTGTACAACAGCAGAACCCGAGACAGAACTGCATTTCCTGACAAAATGCCCCAAATATAAAACAATTACAGTGTCATTTCCCCAAATTTGAAAACCTTATTCAAGGTTTCAAAGACCTCTCTGATGAGAATAGGCTACCCGTCCTGTTGGGGGAGGACGCAGAGAGCTGTGGGTTGGCAGCACACTACTTTGCTGCCTGCCATAAGATGAGGGACAGTGTCTGACAGACCAATCAACCTGTACATCTCCTCTATGCTTATTGTTATTGCTCAATTGGCCTAGACTGTGGGAGTTATTGGCTTAGATTGTGGTAGTGTTTGGGTGTGTTTGTGTCAGTCTGTGTATCTGAATGTAGTTTTGTGTTTGATTCGGAGTGCGAGACAAATGTGTGTGTATGTGTCCTTGGTGTTAGTAATATCTCTCTGTCTCTCTGTGCTATAGGGTTACAATGCAACATTACAGCCCTGTTCCTCTCCTCTGTCTGTACTCTACTGGCGAACACGGCCATTAAGCCCAAAATGTACCAGCCACATGAATAACCATGAATACTGAGGATCTGAGCCAAGCCTTCCATTTCACCCCCACCCTCCCCAAAATGTGCTCCTGTTCCCACTCCCTCTCTCCTTCCCTCCTCCCCTCTCTCTCCCTCCCTTCACCCACTACACTTCTCACTTGTAAACCTGTCCCTTTTCCCTCTCTCGTTCACTTCTTTCCCTCTATTTTGGTCTCTGTTCCACTTCCCATTATGTCTCTCTTCTTCTCTTTCTCTCCTTCCCTCACCAAGAGAAAGTGTTCTGTTTTCAGACTGGGCACAGGAAGGCAGTACAGCCCTCTATCCCTATTCACCTCCTCCTCTCCTGCCCTGCCCTCCCTCTATCCCTCCTTCCCTCCCTTCTCTCTCTCTCCCACTGTAAGTGAGTGAGTGAGTAAAGCAAAGAGGCAGTCATGTTTCAACAGATGATTCAGCCACCACACCACTGTTGGTTCACTGAGAACTCTGTGACCGTGTGAGGGAGAGGGAGAGGGAGGGAGAGAGAGAGGGAGAGGGAGGGAGAGAGAGAGGGAGAGGGAGATATGTAACTTTGGCTAGAGGGACATTTTTTTTTCTTCATTTTTAACTCCCCCTCCCCTTTTCCTCCTCGTTTTTCTGTGTGTCTGTCTATATTAGTGTTTTTGTTTCTCCGTACGCCTGAGAGCGTGGTCAGTCAGAGAGAGAGGGAGGAGCAGAGTTAGAGTAAAACAGAGCAGGAAAAGGACAGACAGGAGAAGAGGAGGGAACAGTCCATGGTAATGTGTGCCTGCTCGTCCCAGTCCAGCCCAGTGCAGCGCCCCCTCCTCCACCAGCTCTACTGGGTCAGTACCCTGGGACAGCACCTGCTCCCCTGACAGACAGACAGACTCTCAGGACCCGCAGCTGTGTGAGGTACAGTGACTTGCCCTACTTTTCACTTTGCTGCCTCTCTCTCGCTCTCTCCCTCTCCCTCATGTTTTCTCTCTCTCTCTCTCTCTCTCTCTCTCTCTCTCTCTCTCTCTCTCAATTCAATTCAAGGGCTTTATTGGCATGTGAAACATGTGTTAACATTGCCAAAGCAAGTGAGGTAGTCTCTCTCTCTCTCCCCCTGTCTCTCTCTCTATCTCTGTCGCTCTCTCTGTCTCTCTCTCTCCCTGTCTCTCTCTCCCTCTGTCTCTGTCTCCCTCTGTCTCTCTCTCCCCCTGTCTCTCTCACTCTCTGTCTCTCTCTCTCTCTCTCTGTCGCTCTCTCTTTCTGTCTCTCTCTCTCTCTCTGTCGCTCTCTCCCCCTGTCTCTCTCTCTCTCTGTCGCTCTCTCCCCCTGTCTCTCTCTCCCTCTGTCTCTCTCCCCCTCTGTCTCTCTCTCTCTCTGTCGCTCTCTCTTTCTGTCTTAAAGGAACATGTTGTTTTAGCTTCATGCCCTCAGTTATTTTCTGGTAAGGTGCATCTTGTTGAGTTTCCCCTTGTGTTTACTTATCTTTGCTTCCTTGCTGATGAACACGTGGGAGCTTGCTTTTGCTGACTAGGTGCAGTGTTACTGGGGGAAAGGGAGGGATGGTGTTACACCCTGTAGCCCAGCAGGAACAGCCACAGGGAAGTAAAGAGACAGGAAGAGAAGAGAAGGGAAGAGAAGAGAAGGGAAGGGATGGGATGGTGTTACACTCTGTAGCCTATCAGGAACAGCCACCGGGATGTAAAGAGACAGGAAGGGAAGAGAAGGGAAGGGATGGGAAGGGATGGTGTTACACCCTGTAGCCTATCAGGAACAGCCACTGGGAAGTAAAGGGACAGGAAGAGAAGAGAAGGGAAGAGAAGAGAAGGGAAGGGATGGGATGGTGTTACACTCTGTAGCCTATCAGGGACAGCCACAGGGAAGTAAAGAGACAGGAAGAGAAGAGAAGGGATGGTGTTACACCCTGCAGCCTATCAGGAACAGCCACCGGGATGTAAAGGGACAGGAAGAGAAGAGAAGAGAAGGGAAGGGAAGGGATGGTGTTACACCCTGTAGCCTATCAGGAACAGCCACCGGGATGTAAAGAGACAGGAAGAGAAGGGAAGGGAAGGGATGGTGTTACACCCTGTAGCCTATCAGGAACAGCCACAGGGAAGTAAAGAGACAGGAAGAGAAGAGAAGGGAAGGGATGGTGTTACACCCTGTACCCTATCAGGAACAGCCACCACAAAGTAAAGGGACAGGAAGAGAAGAGAAGGGAAGGTGTTACACCCTGTAGCCTATCAGGAACAGCCACCGGGATGTAAAGAGACAGGAAGAGAAGGGATGGTGTTACACCCTGTAGCCTATCAGGAACAGCCACTGGGAAGTAAAGGGACAGGAAGAGAAGAGAAGAGATGGTGTTACACCCTGTAGCCTATCAGGAACAGCCACAGGGAAGTAAAGAGACAGGAAGAGAAGAGAAGGGAAGGGATGGTGTTACACCCTGTACCCTATCAGGAACAGCCACCGCGAAGTAAAGGGACAGGAAGAGAAGAGAAGGGAAGGTGTTACACCCTGTAGCCTATCAGGAACAGCCACCGGGATGTAAAGAGACAGGAAGAGAAGGGATGGTGTTACACCCTGTAGCCTATCAGGAACAGCCACAGGGAAGTAAAGAGACAGGAAGAGAAGAGAAGGGAAGGGAGGTCGACTCAAACTCATTCCCCATATGCATCAGACTGTTTCCTTGATATGCAACTCTGCAATGCGTTGAGGTACTTGATGTCTTTAATGTTGCTTGGATAGTTGAACGTGTATAAAACGTTGTTCTTCAAACAGGAACTTTGATGATGTGGGGAGTATGGGACGGTGAAGTGCTTTTTGTGGGGAGTATGGGACGGTGAAGTGCTTTTTGTGGGGAGTATGGGACGGTGAAGTGCTTTTTGTGGGGAGTATGGGACGGTCAAGTGCTTTTTGTGGGGAGTATGGGACGGTGAAGTGCTTTTTGTGGGGAGTATGGGACGGTGAAGTGCTTTTTGTGGGGAGTATGGGACGGTCAAGTGCTTTTTGTGGGGAGTATGGGAAGGTCAAGTGCTTTTTGTGGGGAGTATGGGACGGTGAAGTGCTTTTTGTGGGGAGTATGGGACGGTGAAGTGCTTTTTGTGGGGAGTATGGGACGGTCAAGTGCTTTTTGTGGGGAGTATGGGACGGTCAAGTGCTTTTTGTGGGGAGTATGGGACGGTGAAGTGCTTTTTGTGGGGAGTATGGGACTTTTGCTTTTTGTGGGGTATGGGAGTATGGGATGGACGGTGAAGTGCTTTTTGTGGGGAGTATGGGACGGTGAAGTGCTTTTGGGACGTGGGGAGTATGGGACAAGGTGAAGTGCTTTTTGTGGGGAGTATGGGACGGTGAAGTGCTTTTGTGGGGAGTATGGGACGGTGAAGTGCTTTTGAAGGGACGCTTTTTTGTGGGGAGTATGGGACGGGGAAGTGCTTTTTGTGGGGAGTATGGGACGGGGAAGTGCTTTTTGTGGGGAGTATGGGACGGGGAAGTGCTTTTTGTGGGGAGTATGGGACGGGGAAGTGCTTTTTGTGGGGAGTATGGGACGGGGAAGTGCTTTTTGTGGGGAGTATGGGACGGTCAAGTGCTTTTTGTGGGGAGTATGGGACGGTCAAGTGCTTTTTGTGGGGAGTATGGGACGGTGAAGTGCTTTTTGTTATCACACTGTTGATAATTACTCCGAGTGGCTCAGCGGTCTAAGGCATTGCATCTCAGTGCTAGATGTGTCACTGCAGACCCTGGTTTGATCACTGGCTGTATCACAACTGTCTGTGATCGGGAGTCCCATAGGGCAGCGCACAATTGGCCCTGCGTTGTCTGGGTTAGGAGAGGGTTTAGCCGGGGTAGGCCATCACTGTAAAATAAGAATTGGTTCACTGACTTGCCTAGTTAAATGAAGGTAAAACATTTTTTTTAATGATTTGTGGCATAGGGTGGTCAAGCAGTCTAAGCAACCGCCTCTGGCACATGTCTATGCTGTCGGCAAAGGTTAGAATCCAGAATCCCTACTGCCTTTTGACATTGTCTCTCTCTCTCTCTCTCTCTCTCTCTCTGTCACTCTCTCTCTCTCTCTCTGTCTCTGTCTATCTCTATGTGTTCAATAAAGTGATAAAAGACAAGAAAATAAACATCATTGATATTATTTTTCCTATAACTTTTGTGACAAAAGGCTGAGTGACGGGAGTGTTTGTGGTCTCTACCCTGCTATGGTTTAGGATGTTAAGTCGACCACATGCTCTATTGACTTTGGGAATCTGACAACTGTCTCTCAGGTTGTCTCAGGTTGTGTTCGCCCTGGCTATTTATACTCGGTCACTACTTTCCCACCATCACACTGACACAAGGGCGGATGCGGCCTGCAGGGCGAGTGGCACAGGCCCAGAGGTTTACCTCACCCGCTGGAATGCAAACACACACTGAACCCACCTCTCACCCTCTGGCTGCCCAGTCAGTCACATACTGAGTATCTGCTCTGGCTGTCTGTGGTCAACGCCGCACAACCACTCAACAGCATGTCTCCCTCACTTACACATTTTACATTTACTTGTTAGTCATTTAGCAGACTCTCTAATCCAGAGCGGTTTGCAGTAAGTGCATTCATAATAAGATAGCTAGGTGGGACAACCACATATCACAATTATAGTAAGTACATTGTTCCTCAATAAGTAGCTATCAGTTGAGTCAGAGCTAAAAAGAGGGGGGGGGGGGGTCAGGGACTCTGCTGTCCTAGCACCAGGGGGAAGCTGGTACCACCATTGGGGTGCCAGGACAGAGAAGAGCTTGGACTGTGCTGAGCGGGAGCTGCCCTCTCATAGGGGCAGAACAGAGTGCTCGGGTTGGGGTGTAGGGTTTGAGCCTGGAGGTAGGGAGGGGCCCCTTGCTGTTCCGTAGGTAAGGACCATGGCGTTCTAGTGGATGCGAGCCTCGACTGGAAGCCAGTGGAGTGGATGGAGGAGCGGGGTGACATGAGAGAACTTGGGAAGGTTGAAAACCAGGCGGGCTGCTGTGTTCTGGATAAGTTGCAGGGGTTTGATGGCACAGGCGGGGAGTCCAGCCAACAGCTGGGTGTAGTTGAGTGTCATCCGCACAGCAATCATAGGAGAGACCATGTAAGGATATGACGGAGCCGAGTGACTTGGTGTATAGAGAGAAGAGGGCCTAGAACTGAGCCCTGGGGGACACCAGTAATGAGAGTACATGGTGCAGAAACAGATCCTCCCCACGTCACCTGGTAAGAGCGGCCTGCCAGGTAGAATACAATCCAAGAGTGTGGAGAGCCTGAGACGCCCAGCCCTGAGAGGGTGGAGAGGAGAATCTGATGGTTCACAGGGTCAAAGGCAGTGTATAGATCTAGGAGGATGAGAATAGAGGAGAGAGAGTCAGCTTTGGCAGTGCTGAGATCCTCCGGGACACAGAGGAGAGAGAGTCAGCTATAGCAGTGTGGAGACCCTCCATGACACAGAGGAGAGAGAGTCAGCTTTGGCAGTTTGGAGAGGCTCCGTGACACAGAGGAGAGAGAGTCAGCTTTGGCGGTTTGGAGACCCTCCATGACACAGAGAAGAGAGAGTCAGCTTTGGCAGTTTGGAGACCCTCCATGACACAGAGGAGAGAGAGTCAGCTTTGGCAGTGTGGAGAGACTCTGTGACACAGAGAAGACCAGTCTCTGTTGAGTGATACGTCTTGAAGCCTGACTTGTTAGGTTCAAGATCATTCTGAGAGAGATAACGAGAAAGTTGATCAGAGATCGCACACTCACGTTTTTTAGAAAGAAAAGAAAGAAGAGATACAGGTCTATAGTTTTTAACATCTGATGAGTCAAGTGTTGGTTTCTTGAGGGGAGCGAATCAGGCCATTTTGAAGACAGAGGGGACACAGCCCGTGGTCAGGGATGAGTTGATGAGGGAAGTGAGAAATGGGAGATGATCTGGAGAAGGGAGGAGGGGATTGAGTCGAGCGGGCAGCCTTGAGACTGGAGAAAGAAGTCAAGGCGTAAGGTAGTTCTGTGTGATTGAGACCAGCGTCTCGATAAGCTGAGTGAATGAGTAGTGGATATCATCAACCTTCTTTTCAAAGTGGTTGACAAAGTCATCTGGAGAGAGGGGGAGGTGTGGAAGATTAACGAGGTTGGAGAAGGTGGAAAATAATTTCCTAGGGGTAGAGGCAGACGCTTGACATTTAGAGTGATGTAAATTGGCTTTAGCAGCACATACAGAGGAATAGAAGGTAGAGAGGAGGGAGTTGAAGGATGATAGGTCCTCCGTAAGATTAGTTTTCCTCCATTTTCACTCAGCTGCCCACAGCTCTGTTCTGTAAGCTTGGAATGAGTGAGTCATAAGGATGCAGAAAAGGTGGAGAGTAGGGTCGAAGAGGCGGAGACAGGAAGGAGAAGGATTTAGCGGAGGAGAGAGTAGTGGGAGAGAGAACGCGAAGATTGAGACGGCACATGACCATCTGGGCAGGCGTATGGTAGGCGTATGGCAGGCGTATGGTAGGCGTATGGTAGACGTATGGTACGCGTATGGCAGGCAGGCGTATGGCAGACGTATGGCAGGCGTATGGTAGGCGTATAGCGTTTAGGCGTATGGCAGGCGTATGGCAGGCGTATGGCAGGCGTATGGTAGGCGTAATGCAGGCGTATGGCAGGCGTATGGCAGACGTATGGTAGGCGTATGGCAGGCGTATGGCAGGCGTATGGTAGGCGTATGGCAGGCGTATGGTAGGCGTATGGTAGGCGTATGGCAGGCGTATGGCAGGCGTATGGCAAGTGTATGGCAGGCGTATGGCAGGCGTATGGTAGGCGTATGGTAGGCGTATGGCAGGCGTATGGCAGGCGTATGGTAGGCGTATGGTAGGCATAATGCAGGCGTATGGCGTTTAGGTGTATGGCAGGCGTATGGCAGGCGTATAGCGTTTAGGTGTATGGTAGGCGTATGGCAGGTGTATGGTAGGCGTATGGTAGGCATATGGCAGGCGTATGGTAGGCGTATGGTAGGCGTATGGCAGGCGTATGGTAGGCGTATGGTAGGCGTATGGCAGGCGTATGGTAGGCGTATGGCAGGCGTATGGTAGGCGTATGGTAGGCATATAGCAGGCGTATGGTAGGCATATGGTAGGCGTATGGTAGGCGTAGGGCAGGCGTATGGTAGGCGTATAGCAGGCGTATGGTAGGCGTATGGTTGACGTATGGTAGGCGTATAGCAGGCGTATGGTAGGCGTATGGTAGGCGTATGGTAGGCGTAGGGCAGACGTATGGCAGGCGTATGGTAGGCGTATGGTAGGCGTATAGCGTTTAGGCGTATGGTAGGCGTATGGCAGGCGTATGGTAGGCGTATGGTAGGCGTATAGCAGGCGTATGGTAGGCGTATAGCAGGCGTATGGTAGGCGTATGGCAGGCGTATGGGGCGTAGGCGGCGTAGGGGCAGGGCAGGCGTAGGGCAGGCGTAGGGCAGGCGTATGGTAGGCGTATGGTAGGCGTATAGCGTTAGGGTAGGGCGTATGGTAGGCGTATAGCGTATGGTAGGCGTATAGCAGGCGTATGGTAGGCGTATGGTAGGCGTAGGGCAGGCGTATGGTAGGCGTATGGCAGGCATATGGTAGGCGTATAGCGTTTAGGTGTATGGTAGGCGTATGGTAGGCGTATGGTAGGCGTATAGCGTTTAGGCGTATGGTAGGCGTAGGGCAGGCGTATGGTAGGCGTATGGCAGGCGTATGGTAGGCGTATAGCGTATGGTAGGCGTTGGCGTAGGCGTATGCAGGCGTAGGGCAGGTGTATGGTAGGCGTATATGGTGGCGTATAGCGTTTAGGCGTATGGTAGGCGTATGGTAGGCGTATAGCGGCGTATGGTAGGCGTATTAGGCGTATGGCAGGCGTAGGGCAGGCGTATGGTAGGCAGGCGTATGGTAGGCGTATGGTTTAGGGTAGGGCAGGCGTATGGTAGCAGGCGTATGGTAGGCGTATGGTAGGCGTAGGGCAGGCGTATGGTAGGCGTATGGTAGGCGTAGGGCAGGCGTATGGTAGGCGTATGGTAGGCGTAGGGCAGGCGTATGGTAGGCGTATAGCAGGCGTATGGTAGGCGAATGGTAGGCATATGGTAGGCGTATGGTAGGCGTTTAGGCGTATGGTAGGCGTATGGTAGGCGTAGGGCAGGCGTATGGTAGGCATAGGGTAGGCGTATGGTAGGCATAGGGCAGGCGTATGGTAGGCATATGGTAGGCATAGGGCAGGCGTATGGTAGGCGTAGGGCAGGCGTATGGTAGGCGTAGGGCAGGCGTATGGTAGGCGTAGGGCAGGCGTATGGTAGGCATAGGGCAGGCGTATGGTAGGCATATGTTAGGCATAGGGCAGGCGTATGGTAGGCATAGGGCAGGCGTATGGTAGGCATAGGGCAGGCGTATGGTAGGCGTATGGTAGGCGTATGGTAGGCATATGGTAGGCATAGGGCAGGCGTAGGGCAGGCGTATGGTAGGCATATGGTAGGCATAGGGCAGGCGTATGGTAGGCATATGGTAGGCATAGGGCAGGCGTATGGTAGGCATATGGTAGGCATAGGGCAGGCGTATGGTAGGCATATGGTAGGCATAGGGCAGGCGTATGGTAGGCGTAGGGCAGGCGTATGGTAGGCGTATGGTAGGCATATGGTAGGCATAGGGCAGGCGTATGGTAGGCGTAGGGCAGGTGTATGGTAGGCGTAGGGCAGGCGTATGGTAGGCGTATGGTAGGCATAGGGCAGGCGTATGGTAGGCATAGGGCAGGCGTATGGTAGGCGTATGGTAGGCGTATGGTAGGCATATGGTAGGCATAGGGCAGGCGTATGGTAGGCGTATGGTAGGCATAGGGCAGGCGTATGGTAGGCGTATGGTAGGCATAGGGCAGGCGTATGGTAGGCGTATGGTAGCAGGCGTATGGTAGGCATATGGTAGGCATAGGGTAGGCGTATGGTAGGCATAGGGCAGGCGTATGGTAGGCATATGGTAGGCGTATGGTAGGCGTATGGCAGGCGTATGGTAGGCATAGGGTAGGCATAGGGCAGGCGTAGGGCAGGCATAGGGTAGGCATAGGGCATGCGTATGGTAGGCGTATGGTAGGCGTATGGTAGGCATAGGGTAGGCTTATGGTAGGCATATGGCAGGCATAGGGTAGGCATAGGGCAGGCGTATGGTAGGCGTATGGTAGGCGTAGGGCAGGCGTATGGCAGGCGTATGGTAGGCATAGGGTAGGCATAGAGCAGGCGTAGGGCAGGCATAGGGTAGGCATAGGGCAGGCGTATGGTAGGCGTATGGTAGGCGTATGGTAGACATAGGGTAGGCGTATGGTAGGCGTATGGTAGGCATAGGGCAGGCGTAGGGTAGGCATAGGGCATGCGTATGGTAGGCGTATGGTAGGCGTAGGGCAGGCGTATGGTAGGCGTAGGGCAGGCGTAGGGTAGGCGTATGGTAGGCGTAGGGCAGGCGTATGGTAGGCGTAGGGCAGGCGTATGGTAGGCGTATGGCAGGCGTAGGGCAGGCGTATGGTAGGCGTATGGTAGGCGTAGGGTAGGCGTAGGGCAGGCGTAGGGCAGGCGTATAGCAGGCGTAGGGCAGGCGTATAGCAGGCGTATGGTAGGCGTATGGCAGGCGTAGGGCAGGCGTATAGCAGGCGTATGGTAGGCATAGGGTAGGCGTATGGTAGGCAAGGGGCAGGCGTAGGGCAGGCGTATAGCAGGCGTAGGGCAGGCGTATAGCAGGCGTATGGTAGGCGTATGGTAGGCGTAGGGCAGGCGTAGGGCAGGCGTAGGGCAGGCGTATGGTAGGCGTATGGTAGGCATAGGGTAGGCATAGGGCAGGCGTATGGTAGGCGTATGGTAGGCGTATGGCAGGCGTATGGTAGGCGTATGGTAGGCGTATGGCAGGCGTAGGCGTAGAGTAGGCGTAGGGTAGGCGTAGGGCAGGCGTAGGGTAGGCGTAGGGCAGGCGTAGGGTAGGCGTAGGGTAGGCGTAGGGTAGGCGTATGATAGGCGTAGGGCAGGCGTATGGTAGGCGTATGGCAGGCGTATGGCAGGCGTATGGTAGGCGTATGGCAGGCGTATGGTAGGCGTATGGTAGGCGTATGGTAGGCGTAGGGTAGGCGTAGGGCAGGCGTAGGGCAGGCGTATGGCAGGCGTATGGTAGGCGTAGGGCAGGCGTAGGGCAGGCGTAGGGCAAGCGTATGGTAGGCATAGGGTAGGCGTAGGGCAGGCGTATGGTAGGCGTAGGGTAGGCGTAGGGTAGGCGTATGGTAGGCGTAGGGCAGGCGTAGGGTGGCAGGCGTATGGCAGGCGTATGGCAGGCGTATGGCAGGCGTATGGCAGGCGTATGGTAGGCGTAGGGTAGGCGTAGGGCAGGCGTAGGGCAGGCGTAGGGCAGGCATAGGGCAGGCGTATGGTAGGCGTATGGTAGGCGTAGGGCAGGCGTAGGGTAGGCGTATGGTAGGCGTAGGGCAGGCGTATGGTAGGCGTAGGGCAGGCGTATGGTAGGCGTATGGCAGGCGTAGGGCAGGCGTATGGCAGGCGTATGGTAGGCATAGGGCAGGCGTATGGTAGGCGTATGGTAGGCGTAGGGCAGGCGTAGGGCAGGCGTATAGCAGGCGTAGGGCAGGCGTATAGCAGGCGTATGGTAGGCGTATGGTAGGCGTATGGCAGGCGTAGGGCAGGCGTATAGCAGGCGTATGGTAGGCATAGGGTAGGCGTATGGTAGGCGTGGGGCAGGCGTAGGGTAGGCGTATGATAGGCGTAGGGCAGGCGTATGGTAGGCGTATGGCAGGCGTATGGCAGGCGTATGGTAGGCGTATGGTAGGCATATGGTAGGCATAGGGCAGGCGTATGGTAGGCATATGGTAGGCATAGGGCAGGCGTATGGTAGGCATATGGTAGGCATAGGGCAGGCGTATGGTAGGCATATGGTAGGCATAGGGCAGGCGTATGGTAGGCGTAGGGCAGGCGTATGGTAGGCGTATGGTAGGCATATGGTAGGCATAGGGCAGGCGTATGGTAGGCGTAGGGCAGGTGTATGGTAGGCGTAGGGCAGGCGTATGGTAGGCGTATGGTAGGCATAGGGCAGGCGTATGGTAGGCGTATGGTAGGCGTATGGTAGGCGTATGGTAGGCATATGGTAGGCATAGGGGCAGGCGTATGGTAGGCATAGGGCAGGCGTATGGTAGGCGTATGGTAGGCATAGGGCAGGCGTATGGTAGGCGTATGGTAGGCATAGGGCAGGCGTATGGCAGGCGTATAGCAGGCGTATGGTAGGCATATGGTAGGCATAGGGTAGGCGTATGGTAGGCATAGGGCAGGCGTATGGTAGGCATATGGTAGGCGTATGGTAGGCGTATGGCAGGCGTATGGTAGGCATAGGGGCATAGGCGGCATAGGGTGGCATAGGGCATGCGTATGGTAGGCGTATGGTAGGCATATGGTAGGCATGGGTAGGCTTATGGTAGGCGTATGGTAGGCATAGGGCAGGCGTATGGCAGGCGTAGGCATAGGGCAGGGCGTAGGGCAGGCATAGGGTAGTGGGCATAGGGCATGCGTATGGTGGGCGTATGGTAGGCGTATGGTAGGCATAGGGCAGGCATAGGTAGGCAGGCATATGGTAGGCGTATGGTAGGCATAGGGCAGGCATAGGGCAGGCGTATGGGGCGTATGGTAGGCATAGGGCAGGCGTATGGTAGGCATAGGGTAGGCATAGGGTAGGCGTATGGTAGGCATAGGGCAGGCGTAGGGTAGGGCTTATGGTAGGGTATGGCACAGGCAGGCGTGGCAGGCGTATGGCAGGCATAGGGTAGGCATAGAGCAGGCGTAGGGCAGGCATAGGGTAGGCATAGGGCAGGCGTATGGTAGGCGTATGGTAGGCGTATGGTAGACATAGGGTAGGCGTATGGTAGGCGTATGGTAGGCATAGGGCAGGCGTAGGGTAGGCATAGGGCAGGCGTATGGTAGGCGTATGGTAGGCGTAGGGCAGGCGTAGGGTAGGCGTATGGTAGGCGTAGGGCAGGCGTATGGTAGGCGTAGGGCAGGCGTATGGTAGGCGTATGGCAGGCGTAGGGCAGGCGTATAGCAGGCGTATGGTAGGCGTATGGTAGGCGTATGGTAGGCGTAGGGCAGGCGTAGGGCAGGCGTATAGCAGGCGTAGGGCAGGCGTATAGCAGGCGTATGGTAGGCGTATGGTAGGCGTATGGTAGGCGTATGGCAGGCGTAGGGCAGGCGTATAGCAGGCGTATGGTAGGCGTAGGGTAGGCGTATGGTAGGCGTGGGGCAGGCGTAGGGCAGGCGTATAGCAGGCGTAGGGCAGGCGTATAGCAGGCGTATGGTAGGCGTATGGTAGGCGTATGGCAGGCGTAGGGCAGGTGTAGGGCAGGCGTATGGTAGGCGTATGGTAGGCATAGGGTAGGCATAGGGCAGGCGTATGGTAGGCGTATGGTAGGCGTATGGCAGGCGTATGGTAGGCGTATGGTAGGCGTATGGCAGGCGTAGGGTAGGCGTAGAGTAGGCGTAGGGTAGGCGTAGGGTAGGCGTATGGTAGGCATAGGGTAGGCATAGGGCAGGCGTATGGTAGGCGTATGGTAGGCGTATGGTAGGTGTATGGCAGGCGTATGGTAGGCGTATGGTAGGCGTATGGCAGGCGTAGGGTAGGCGTAGAGTAGGCGTAGGGCAGGCGTAGGGCAGGCGTATGGTAGGCGTAGGGCAGGCGTAGGGCAGGCGTATGGTAGGCGTAGGTTAGGCGTAGGGTAGGCGTAGGGTAGGCGTATGATAGGCGTAAGGCAGGCGTATGGTAGGCGTATGGCAGGCGTAGGGCAGGCGTATGGCAGGCGTATGGCAGGCGTATGGTAGGCGTAGGGCAGGCGTAGGGCAGGCGTAGGGCAGGCGTATGGCAGGCGTATGGTAGGCGTAGGGCAGGCGTAGGGCAGGCGTAGGGCAGGCGTAGGGCAGGGCGTATGGCAGGCGTATGGTAGGCGTAGGGCAGGCGTATGGCAGGCGTAGGGGCGTATGGCAGGCGTATGGCAGGCGTATGGTAGGCGTATGGTAGGCGTAGGGCAGGCGTAGGGGTAGGGGCGTAGGGTAGGCATAGGGCAGGCGTATGGTAGGCGTATGGTAGGCGTAGGGCAGGCGTATGGCAGGCGTATGGTAGGCGTAGGGCAGGCGTATGGCAGGCGTAGGGCAGGCGTATGGTAGGCGTATGGTGGCGTAGGGCAGGCGTATAGGGCAGGCGTATGGGGTAGGCATAGGGCAGGCGTATGGTGGCGTATGGTAGGCGTAGGGCAGGCGTAGGGCAGGCGTAGGGCAGGCGTAGGGCAGGCGTAGGGCAGGCGTATGGTAGGCGTAGGGCAGGCGTATGGTAGGCGTATGGCAGGCGTAGGGCAGGCGTATAGCAGGCGTATGGTAGGCATAGGGCAGGCGTATGGTAGGCGTGGGGTAGGCGTAGGGCGTAGGCGTAGGGCAGGCGTATAGCAGGCGTAGGGCAGGCGGCGTATAGCAGGCGTATGGTAGGCGCATGGTAGGCGTATGGTAGGCGTATGGCAGGCGTAGGGCAGGCGTATAGCAGGCGTATGGTAGGCATAGGGTAGGCGTATGGTAGGCGTGGGGCAGGCGTAGGGCAGGCGTAGATAGGCGTATGGCAGGCATGGTAGGCGTGGGGCAGGCGTATGGTCAGGCGTATGGTAGGCGTATGGCAGGCGAGGGGCAGGCGTATGGTTAGGCGTATGGTAGGCGTATGGTAGGCGTATGGTAGGGTAGGGTAGGGCAGGCGTATGGCAGGCGTAGGGCAGGCGTATGGCAGGCGTATGGTAGGCGTAGGGCAGGCGTAGGGCAGGCGTAGGGCAGGCGTAGGGCGTAGGCAGGCGTATGGCAGGCGTATGGCTAGGCGTAGGGTAGGCGTAGGGTAGGCGTATGGTAGGCGTATGGCCACCTCTACATGTTACACCACCTCTACATGTTACATCATGTTACACCACCTCTACATGTTACATCAGCTCTACATGTTACACCACCTCTACATGTTACATCACCTCTACATGTTACATCAGCTCTACATGTTACACCATGTTACATCACCTCTACATGTTACATCACATCTACATGTTACATCACCTCTACATGTTACATCACCTCTACATGTTACATCAACCCTACATGTTACATCACCTCTACACGTTACATCACCTCTACACGTTACATCACCTCTACATGTTACATCACCTCTACATGTTACATCACCTCTACATGTTACATCACCTCTACATGTTACACCATGTTACATCAGCTCTACATGTTACATCACCTCTACATGTTACATCAACCCTACATGTTACATCACCTCTACACGTTAGACCATGTTACACCACCTCCAAATGTTACATCACCTCTATATGTTACACCACCTATACATGTTACATGACCTCTACATGTTACACCACCTCTACATGTTACATCACCTCTACATGTTACATCACCTCTACATGTTACACCACCTCTACATGTTACACCATGTTACACCACCTCTACATGTTACATCACCTCTATATGTTACACCACCTCTACATGTTACATCACCTCTACATGTTCCACCACCTCTACATGTTACACCACCTCTACATGTTACACCACCTCTACATGTTACATCACCTCTACATGTTACACCACCTCTACATGTTACACCACCTCTACATGTTACACCACCTCTACATGTTACACCACCTCTACATGTTACACCACCTCTACATGTTACACCACCTCTACATGTTTCACCACCTCTACATGTTACATCACCTCTACATGTTACTCCACCTCTACATGTTACTCCACCTCTACATGTTACTCCACCTCTACATGTTACATCACCTCTACATGTTACATCACCTCTACATGTTACATCACCTCTACATGTTACACCACCTCTACATGTATCATCACCTCTAGATGTTACACCACCTCTACATGTTACACCACCTCTACATGTTACTCCATGTTACACCACCTCTACATGTTACTCCATGTTACACCACCTCTACATGTTACACCACCTCTACATGTTACACCACCTCTACATGTTACACCACCTCTACATGTTACATCACCTCTACATGTTACACCACCTCTACATGTTACACCATGTTACATCAGCTCTACATATTACACCACCTCTACATGTTACATCACCTCTACATGTTACACCACCTCTACATGTTACATCACCTCTACATGTTACATCACCTCTACATGTTACATCACCTCTACATGTTACACCATGTTACTCCACGTCAACATGTTACTCCACCTCTACATGTTACTCCACCTCTACATGTTACTCCACCTCTACATGTTACTCCACCTCTACATGTTACATCACCTCTAGATGGTTAATGTTCTTCCTTCATGTATCACTTACTCTCTTTCATCTTGGTTGATCCTTTGGAAATTCATTAGATTTCCTTTCTCCACATCAAAGTAACTCGATAAAATCTATATTCTCTGTGATTGGATTTAAAGTGAGCATGTCAAGCTGTTTAGGATGAATTCAGCTTATATTCTCTACCCCTTCAGTGGAATGAAACAGCCTTGTAGTTTGGGCCTATTCTTCTAACCTGGCACAGTTTACAGCTTGTTGCTATAGGTGAGTCTGTCAATGGGCTGCATGACTGTGAGGGAGATTGTGTGTTTGGTTCCCCATGTTAAGATCTCTGTTCTCCTTCTCTCTATTAATATCCAGAGGTCAGGGGTCAAACTGTTGGAGCAGGATGTTTTTGAACACCTCAGGTGGAGGTTTACTGTATGTGTAGAACGTGCTCCTGTTCTCTGTTTTATGTTCCATCGACGTGCCCTGGAATACTGTAACTGTTTGGTGCTGGTGCTGGTGCTGGTGCTGGTGCTGGTACTGGTGCTGGTGCTGGTGTATGCCACCTTGTGCGTCTGTTTGTCCGTTACTTTTCAGTGATCAGCAGTATGTGTGGGTTGACTAAGTGGAGGTAGCCTAGCGGTTAAGAGCATTGGGCTATTAACAGAAAAGTTTCTGGTTCGAATCCCTGAGCCGACTAGGTGAAAAATCTGCCAATGTGCCCTTGAGGCAAGACAATTACACCTAATTGCGCCTGTATGTCGCTTTAGTTAAGAATGTGTACAAAAAAAAAATTAGTTCAAAATTCTGTTTGTTGTGTAAAAGTTAAAAACATCTACTTATTCCAGCCCCTGATGTGAGCCATTGATTAATGGAACCCACAGAACATCAGGGGGAATAGTGGAACCCACAGAACAGGAAGAGGAATAGTGGAACCCACAGAACGTCAGGGGGAATAGTGGAACCCACAGAACATCAAGGAGAATAGTGGAACCCACAGAACATCAGGGGGAATAGTGGAACCCACAGAACATCAAGGAGAATAGTGGAACCCACAGAACATCAGGGGGAATAGTGGAACCCACAGAACATCAAGGGGAATAGTGGAACCCACAGAACATCTTGCAAAGCACTGCTCTCCCCTCTTCCGGTTTGAACTTCGACCTCACACCGGTCTGTAGTACACACACACACACACACACACACACACACACACACACACAGAGAAGCACACGATACAGACACTTATACGAATATGAAGAGTTTGGCCAAGGGATCTGTCTTGGTTTTGATAGCCCAGCTCCTTTGCGGCAGAGCTGTGCTCCTTGGACGAAACCCTAAATGGGGTTAACCCTTTTTTCCCCCACGTGATTCACACTACTCAGGGTAAGCTTGTGCTGAACACATTCATGCTGCTGGTTCCTTCTCTGTTTCCCAGTTAAACCAGCCTTGGCTGTGCACACACAAATATCACACACACAGAGGGACCAAAGTGGTCAGACACAGAGGCCCCAGTGCTCTCATGTAGAGGGAACAGACACAGAGGCCCCAGTGCTCTCATGTAGAGGGAACAGACACAGAGGCCCCAGTGCTCTCATGTAGAGGGAACAGACACAGAGGCCCCAGTTCTCTCATGCAGAGGGAACAGACACAGAAGCCCCAGTGCTCTCATGTAGAGGGAACAGACACAGAGGCCCCAGTGCTCTCATGTAGAGGGAACAGACACAGAGGCCCCAGTGCTCTCATGTAGAGGGAACAGCGGATCAGAAGGAATACAGCCAGCTAAAGCTAAAGCACTGTGAATATTTCATGAGGCCGCCCCTGGCCCGGCAGAGCAGGAGCGCAGTCTGAGTGATGTAATCGTGCCAGTCATTAGTACTGGGTAGTTTTTGGCTTAGGAACAGAAATCAGTGTACTTTAGAAGCAAGGGGAACAAGGAGCCATCCTAACTGTATTTGACACAGAAAAAAATTAGAATTAGACCGAGGCAGAGAGTGGAGGAGAGAGAGGGAAAGACTTGGGAGAGAGAAATGGAGAGAGAGAGAGAGTAGAGACAAGTGGTCTCAAAGTATGTCCCCAATATCCTCACCTCTGTCTACCTGCAGGCCCTCCCCTTCTCCTCCCCTCTTCTCACCCTCCATCCCCTCTCAACTCCACCTCTCCTCTCCTCTCCGCACCATCTCTTCCCCTCCCTCCCCTCTCAGCATCATCTCGTCCCCCTTCTCTTCCCTCACCCTCTCCCCTCTCAGCATCATCTCTTTCCCCTTCTCTTCCCTCCCCCTCCCTCCCCTCTCAGCATCATCTCTTTCCCCTTCTCTTCCCTCACCCTCTCCCCTCTCAGCAACATCTCTTCCCCCTTCTCTTCCCTCCCTCTCCCTCCCCTCTCAGCATCATCTCGTCCCCCTTCTCTTCCCTCACCCTCTCCCCTCAGCATCATCTCTTTCCCCTTCTCTTCCCTCCCCCTCCCTCCCCTCTCAGCATCATATCTTCCCCTTCTCTTCCCTCCCCCTCCCTCCCCTCTCAGCATCATCTCTTCCTCCTTCTCTTCCCTCCCCTCCCTCCCCTCTCAGCATCATCTCGTCCCCCTTCTCTTCCCTCACCCTCTCCCCTCTCAGCATCATCTCTTCCCCTTCTCTTCCCTCCCTCTCCCTCCCCTCTCAGCATCATCTCGTCCCCCTTCTCTTCCCTCACCCTCTCCCCTCAGCATCATCTCTTTCCCCTTCTCTTCCCTCCCCCCTCCCTCCCCTCTCAGCATCATCTCTTCCCCCTTCTCTTCTCTTCCCTCCCCTCCCTCCCCTCTCAGCATCATCTCTTCCTCCTTCTCTTCCCTCCCCCCTCCCTCCCCTCTCAGCATCATCTCGTCCCCCTTCTCTTCCCTCACCCTCTCCCCTCTCAGCATCATCTCGTCCCCCTTCTCTTCCCTCCCCCTCCCTCCCCTCTCAGCATAATCTCTTTCCCCTTCTTTCCCTCACCCTCTCCCCTCTCAGCAACATCTCTTCCCCCTTCTCTTCCCTCCCTCTCCCTCCCCTCTCAGCATCATCTCTTTCCCCTTCTCTTCCCTCACCCTCTCCCCTCTCAGCATCATCTCTTCCCCTTCTCTTCCCTCCCCTCCCTCCCCTCTCAGCATCATCTCTTCCCCCTTCTCTTCTCTTCCCTCCCCCTCCCTCCCCTCTCAGCATCATCTCTTCCCCCTTCTCTTCTCTTCCCTCCCCTCCCTCCCCTCTCAGCATCATCTCCTTCCCCTTCTCTTCCCTCCCCCTCCCTCCCCTCTCAGCATCATCTCTTTCCCCTTCTCTTCCATCCTCCTCCCTCCCCTCTCAGCATCATCTCTTCCCCCTTCTCTTCCCTCCCCCTCCCTCCCCTCTCAGCATCATCTCTTCCCTCCCCTCCCTTCTCAGCATCATCTCTTCCCCCTTCTCTTCCCTCCCCCTCCCTCCCCTCTCAGCATCATCTCTTCCCCCTTCTCTTCCCTCCCCCTCCCTCCCCTCTCAGCATCATCTCTTCCCCCTTCTCTTCCCTCCCCCTCCCTCCCCTCTCAGCTCCATAGAGTGTGTACTCTGAGATGATGAGCTGGTAACTGTGGTTTCAGTACGGACTGATACGCTGTGTGTGTGTGTGTGTGTGTTTATGTGTGTGTGTGTGTTGTGGATGTTCACGTGTATCAGAGTGTCAGCTGGAATCTGTTCAGAATACATCCGCTGTGTGAGTGTTTAAACACGGTGCTCGTTTAGAGAGAGGCCGGGGTCACGGTGCTCGTTTAGAGAGAGGCCGGGGTCGAGAGGAACAACCCTGTTGTGACATTCACACCACACAGGACATTACAAGGCCACAAGAGATGCTGCAACACCGTCCTACCACCAGAGACAAAACACAGCAACGGCTACTGTATGTCTCCTGCTGGCGCTCTGGCTTTCCTCAACGTTACTACACAGCACTCTAGAGGACTCTGCTTTTAACTCCACCAAAGGATTCACTGGGTTTTCTTGATCTTCTTTCCTCTGTCTTATTCCTCCCTGTGAGATGACTTAGAGCAGTTCAAGTGACGAGGGGGAAGCGAGGCAGAACAGATTGGGTTTGATCCGGATTTAAACTTCTGTTCCAAATAAGGGTGACTTCCTGGATTTGTCTTGGAAAAGCACCTTGACATTGTTAGAGGCAAATGAAGTGTGGAGGGGAGCTGTTTTTGTTCTTCTTCATTTCCCTAGGGTCGTTCTGAAAGTGCACAACAGGTAGACTCTCAATCCACAACCCAGGGATGCACCCCAGATGTATTGCAAGTGTGGGTGTGTGTGTGTGTGTGTGTGAGTGCTTTTGCTTTTGTATGTGTGATGTGTTTGTGTCCATTTTTGTGCACTTATGTATTGCTTGTTTGTTACCATATCGGTGTGTGTGTGTGTGTGTGTGTGTGTGTAGGTGGGTGTGTGAAGCTGTGTGTGTAAACCACGCTGTGCTGTCAGCTTCTCTGAAATGGTTATGTTCTATCTGACTCATCACATACATTGCTGTTACTCATTCATCAAGTTTGCAGACGACACAACAGTTGTAGGCCTGAATATCAACGATGTCGAGACAAGCCTACAGGGAGGAGGTGAGGGCCCTGGAAAATAGGAAGGAAAAGGAAAATAACCTCTCCCTCAACATCAACAAAACGAAGGAGCTGATCATAGACTAAATGAGACATCAGAGGGAGTATGCCCCCAATCCACATCGACGGGACCACAGTGGAGAAGGTGAAAAGCTTCAAGTTCCTCGGCGTACACATCACTGATAGTCTGAAATGGTCCACCCACACAGACAGTGTGGTGAAGAAAGCGCAACAGCACCTCTTCAACCTCAGGAGGCTGAAAAGATTTGGCCTGTTACCTAAAACCCTCACAGAATGTTACAGATGCACCATCGAGAGCATCCTGTCAGGCTGTATCACCGCCTGCGCCTTCGTCAACCGCAGGGCTCTCCAGAGGGTGGTGCGGTCAGCCCAACGGTTCACCGGGGACATGCTGCCTGCCCTTAGGGACAACTACAGGACCCGGTGTCACAGGAAGGCCAAGAAGATCATCAAGGACCTCTGTCACTAGGGTCACGGCCTGTTCACACTTCTATCATCCAGAACGCGAGGTCAGAACAGGTGCATCAAAGCTGTGACTGAGAGACTACAAACAGCTTTTATCTCCAGACTATCAGACTGTTAAATAGTCACCACTAGCCGGCCTCTGCCAGGTACCCAGTCCTGAACTTTAGTCACTGTCACTAGCCAGCTACCACCCAGTTACACTAACATACATTTTAGAGGCTGCTGCCCTATGTACATATTCATGGAACACTGGTCACTTTAATAATGTTTACATACTGTTTTACCCATTTCATATACATATACTTTATTCTAGTCAAGGCCTATCCTATTGAACTATTTCTGTACAGATGCTTTTATTCAGATATACCACATATTATATCCATATACTGTCAATATTGTCTATATATCCCATCACATACATACAGTATATAGAGTATACAGAGGGCATTTGGGAAGGTATTCACATACCTTGACGTTTTTCACATTTTGTTATGGTAGAACCTTATTCTAAATTTGAATAATTTTTTACCCTCATCAATCTACACACAGTAATGATGAAGCAAAAAAACGTTTTTTATACATTTTAGTGAATTTATAAAAATAGAAAAAACTGAAATATCACATCACATTTACCTAACAATTCAGATCTTTTACTCAGTACTTTACTCAGTACAGCCTCGAGTGTTCTTGGGTAAGATGCTACAAGCTTGGAACACCTGTATTTGGGGAGTTTCTCCCATTCTTCTCTGCAAATCATCTCAAGCTCTGTCAGGTTGGATGGGGAGCGTAACTACATAGCTATTTTTAGGTCTCTCCAGAGATGTTTGATTGGGTTCAAGTCCAGGCTCTGGCTGGGCCGCTCAAGAACATTTAGAGAGTTGTCCTAAAGGCACTACTGAGTTGTCTTGGCTGTGTGCTTCGGGTCGTTGTCCTGTTGGAAGGTGAACCTTCACCCCAGTCGGAGGTCTTGAGCACTCTGGAGCAGGTTTTCATCAAGGATCTCTCTGTACTTTGCGCCGTTCATCTTTCCTTTGATCTTGACTAGTCTCTCAGTCCGTGCCGCTGAATAACATCCCCACAGCATGATGCCGCCAACACCATGCTTCACTGTAGGGATGGTGCCAGGTTTCCTCCAGACGTGATACTTGGCATTCAGGCCAGAGTTCAATCTTGGTTTCGTCAGACCAGAGAATCTTGTTTCTCATGGTCAGAGAGTCCATTAGGTGCCCCAAGAGGGCTGTCATGTGCCTTTACTGAGGAGTGGCTTCCGTTTGGCCACTCTACCATAAAGGCCTGATAGGTGGAATGCTGAAGAGATGGTTGTCCTTCTGGAAGATTCTCCCATCGCCACAGAGGAACTCTGGAGCTCTGTCTGATTGACCACTGAGTTCTTGGTCACCTCATTGACCAAGGCCCTTCTCCCCCAATTGCTCAGTTTGGCTGGGCAGCCAGCTCTAGTGAGAGTCTTGATGGTTCCAAAGTTCTTCCATTTAAGAATGATGGAGGCAACTGTGTTCTTGGGGATCTTCAATACAGAAGACATTTCTGTCTCTGAGCTCTCCTTCAACCTCATGGCTTGGTTTTTGCTCTGACATGCACTGTCAACTGTGGGACCTTATACAGACAGATGTGTGCCTTTCCAAATCATGTCCAATCAATTGAATTTACCACAGGTGGACTCGAATGAAGTTGTAGAAACATCACAGGATTGATCAATGGAAAAAGGATGCACCTGAGCTCAATTCCGAGTCTTAACAAAATGTGGAGAAAGTCAAAGGGGCTGTATACTTTCCGAATGCGCTGTGTGTGTGTGTGTGTGTGTGTGTGTGTGTGTGTGTGTGTGTGTGTGTGTGTGTGTGTGTGTGTGTTTTCAGCGGGATGTTATTCAGCAGCACAGACTGAGAGACTAGTCAAGATCAAGGAAAAGATGAACGGTGCAAAGTACAGAGAGATCCTTGATGAAAACCTGCTGCAGAACGCTCAATATATATATTCACACACACACATTGCCGTTCAAATGTTTGGGGCCACTTAGAAATGTTCTTGTTTTTGAAAGAAAAGCACATTTTCGGTCCATTAAAATAACATAAAATTGATCAGGAATACATTGTAGACATTGTTAATGTTGTAAATTACTATTGTAGCTGGAAATGGCAGATTTTTTAATGGAATATCTACATAGGCGTACAGAGGCCCATTATCAGTAACCATCACTCCATTTTCAAGGCTAATTGACCATTAGAAAACCTGTTTGCAAATATATTAGCACAGCTGAAAACTGTTGTTATGATTAAAGAAGCTATAAAATTGGCCTTCTTTAGACTAGTTGAGTATCTGGAGCATCAGATTTAGCATCAGGTTTGATTACAGGCCAGAAACAAATAACTTTCTTCTGAAACTCGTCAGTCTATTCTTGTTCCGAGAAATGAAGGTTATTCCATGCGAGAAATTGCCAAGAAACTGAAGATTTCGTACAACGCTGTGTACTACTCCCTTCACAGACCAGAGCAAACTGGTTCTAACCAGAATAGAAAGAGGAGTGGGAGGCCCCGGTGCACAACTGAGCAAGAGGACAAGTACATTAGAATGTCTAGGTTGAAAAATAAATGCCTTCTAGGCAGAGTTCCTCTGTCCAGTGTCTGTGTTCTTTTTCCCATCTTAATATTCTAATTTTTATTGGCCAGTCTGAGATATGGCTTTTTCTTCGCAACTCTGCCTGGAAGAGGAGTCGCCTCTTCACAATCTACATGCTCTGGCGCTCACCAAGGAACTCTATGCTATCATTAGTGTTTTACAGGCAGGCAGTCTGTCAATGTTGAGCAATGTTATCAGATAGTGTAAAGTTGCTCACTGTACACCTTAAACTGAGTTGATAGATGCTCAGTGATAAATGCTCAGTGGTGAGACTAATAACATAAAATAATAAGCATTGGGACTATTTTGCCC